>NC_064848.1:34712495-34799995 GCF_024139225.1 Suncus etruscus
CCCCACCAACTTGGTGGGTGCCCCGCCCTTTAGGGAAGTTGTCACGGCTTTGGCCCCACCCTTAAGGAAGTCGTCACTGCCTCGGCCCCACCTCTACCCCTACCTCACGAATCATTGGTGTTATTGTAGCGGAAGTCCAGCCCTCAAGGACTCTTCTTCCCCTCCCACTTCCCATCCTATATAAGGGGGTGACGAGGGACCCACGAGGTCTCTGGTCCCCTTTCTATTCTGGGGGAACTTTGACCCTGGCCATTTGACTGGTCAGTATTAAAGCACTTTTTCAAAGCATCTGCTGGAACTCATAAGCCTCTTCATTTCTTTGCGCCGGGCAGCTAAAATTAGGACTTCCGGACCTTTCATTTTGGCGAGCCAACCAGGAGTCCTCACTCATTCTGCCCGGCACAAAGCTATGAAAAGGTGTCTGGTGAGTTCTGATGTGTGTATGTGTGTGTGTGAGCACGCTTTGCTTCGTGTCTGTCTTAGTCTGAGATTATGTTGTATTCTGTGTCCAGTGGGAAGCTAGCTTTGTGGTGGTTTGGCAAATGTTATGAGCTCTTTGCTCGATGTGGAAACCGAGTAGAAGCAGACTTTGTTTCATAGGGGGGTTAAAGTCCCCCCGGGTGACTAAGGAATCTTCCACCTGATGCGTTTCCAGGTGTGTGTGGTTCCCCATCTGATGCGTATACCAGATGGGCAAGAGGTTGACGAACTTTGGCTGCTTAGGTCACGACCCTGGTGGTACCCCAGGGGTTTAGTAAGAGCAGCTGGAAGACGTTCCGAGCTGCTGAAGAGGTTGTCTGTCTGTGATTTTTGGAGCTCAAGAACTTGGTCATTGGCATAGTTGTCTGTCTAGGATTTATTGTGGAATGCAGAGATTACTTGAACGCATTTTGCTTGGTTATTTGTGGCGCCACGCTGTCTGTTTGTCTGTCTGTTTCTTGTCTGTGTGTTCTATGTTTTTTTTTTTGGTCTAACCACGGGACGCAAGCCCGACCCCCTCTCAAGGGCCGACCCCTGGGGAAAGGGGCCGACCGCCGGTGAGCCCGCGTCTCCCTCGCCCGTCAGTCGTCCCAGCAGCGAAACGCGCAACCCCCGCTGCCTGCGGCGCGGCGAGAGGGCGCCCGAAACCCGCCTAACCCGCTCCCCACCCAACCAGGAAGCTGGCGCATGCAAGGTCCACACTAGGGACTTGGCGGGGGGTGTTGGAAATTGCAAATCCCAGATTTCTCAAATGGCCATCGGGAATAAATTTTCCTGGAGAATTTCTGAACTTTGCAATTCCCCAACTATCCTGCCATGCGTTCAGGCCAAAAAGAGCAACTGGCCGTTTTTTTTCTAGCCGAAAAAGAAAAAAAAAATGCTTTTTAACTCACCACGTGGTGAAGAAATTCACCACGCCCCAGGGCAAACTATTGTCCTCCCAGCTCCACCTGGCTGAGGAATGTAGGTCATTTACATATCAAAGAAAAATCTAGCAAATGGTTTGGAAGTCAAAAAAAAAAATTTTTTTTAAGCATTTAAATTTCTAACTTAAAGGTTTCTTAAAAAAATTAATAAGAAAATGTTGCAAATTACTGTTGTTATTTTTGTTTGTTTTTCGGTGCACGTGAAAATTTTTAGCAGCGGAACCACTGCAAAAGAATAAGTGGCGAAGCTTAAAAAAAAAAAAAAAAAAAAGGGGGGAGAAAAAAGAAAGAAGCTGAATGGTAGGGCGTTTGCCTTGCATGCAAAAAAAAAAGTGGTGTAAAAAAAAATTAAAAATGTGTAATAAAAAATGTGTATAATCAATCTAAATAATTATTAATATGTCTCTAGGTTAAAAAAAATGTAAATGTTTTTAAGCATGTTCTATCAAAAGTAGTAAGCATTCATTCTTTCTGGTTTTCAACATTAATTTGTGTAACGTAAATTGCTGGTGTTTAGAATTAAGCATAATTAAAATATTATTTTGCAATTTTTCATTATATGTTACCAAGAACATTAATATTTGTATCACAGGAGGTTTTATAAAATTGGTCATGGTTTTATTTGAAAATGTATAAAATGTTTCGTTGCAGAAAAAAAATTCTAAAATTATCTAAGTAATTTAAGTAATATTTGCTTTTTCTCTTCTCCCAGAACCTTTTAGTACCATTTATGTCATGGCATCATGTTGCTTTGCACAGAATACAAGCAAATGGCTTTTCTCTCTGCATGAGGAGTAGTCCTCATGCAAACAGAAAATCAAAAAAATTAGTGAGGGAACCCCAAAAACCTCTTTTAGAGGAATAATTGGAGTTGAGGCGGTGTGACAAGCAGGCACCGGCGAAAAACTGAAATAAATGGCCTGAGTAAGGAAATTGAAGATTTTCCTAGAAGATTATCACAGCCTGTGGGCCCTGCTCTCTCCCTCAAGCTCAGAAGAGAATTCGAGGTCAGTCTCTTCCAAACCTGGAGAGGAGTGGAACAGACAAGTCACCTCTAAAAATTCCTGCAGAGGGTGAGATGCCCAGCCAGAAGAACCTCATGCTGAACCGACCAACTCATCAGCCAAACCTGAGTGACTGTGAAAAACCCTGCTGTGTCTACAACCTATCCTCAGAAAAGTTCTGTAAGTAATGGGGGTGCCCCAGATGGAGATTTCTCCAACAGTGCTGTATATGTGCAAAGGAAAAAGCCAAGTTATTCAAATACCGGGTAAGGTACAAGGTAAAGGTGGAGAGAAAAACCATTTTTGGTAGCTAATTAAAATTCTAGTGGGCCTAACTTAAAACCCACTTCTTTAAAGTAACTCATGTAAAAATGCTCTTACTAGTTGTATTAAACCAAATCATAAATTGCAAATGCAAATGTTAGTCTAACTGAAGTAACTCAAAACTGTTTATTCATAATGCTATTATGCTTTGTTTTCTGTTAATTAATTTGTGCTATCATTACAGACAATAAGAACAGCTATGCCATTCAAGTTGTGCTATTTACTGCTCCAAGGCCTGAGTGGGTTAAGTAATATTCCCCTGTATAATTAATCTAATCCTTTTCAGGTGTTAAAACTGTAAAAGTAAACCAGTTAACTGCTCCTTTAGGGAAATATGAGATTTCACCCTATCTAGAGATTGAAACTGCAGTCCCCTGTCAGCCTGAAGTAGCTACAGAAGATTGATCTTCGACCACGTTCCCTCTAATAACTTCTAGGGTAATGAAATCTCTAAAGCAAAATGGTCATCAAAAAAAAAAAAAAAAACTATAAGGGGAAAATAAAGGCCGCAGAAATTAATAAGCCAAGTTAACTACTAAGAATAACATTATGCCTATCTATCCCAGAGGTTAAAGCAGGTAGCAAAAATTATGCTTCTCTTGGTAATGTTAAAAAGTAAAACAGTCATTAATAAAAATAAAATTTCTTCATCTCTGTCTAACCCAGTGCAGGAAAGGCAACTGAAGTTTAGGGCTCTCTACCCCAACAGCTGTTTAAGTTGCAGAAATGAAGAAAAGAAAGCAGAAACCTCCTTATTTTCGTTGTGGAATTCACAGCCTATGTGAGAAGAACTGCTGTCAAGGTGAACTGCATGCTTCCTGGGTTCACGCCTTCCATCTAAAACCTGAAAAGTGAAGCACACTGAGAATCCTCTCAAGATACGGGTCCGGCGGGCACACTTCAGCCCTAATGCACTCACTAACTCTGAAAATGCTCTCCCTGGCACTTGCTAAGGAAGGGCTCGAACTGCTTACCTCCGGTCCTCTACTTCCCATGTGTGTGTTTGGGGGGCCAGAATGGGTGTGTAAAGCAAAACCTCAGCCTTTGCCTCCCTCTTGGGGGTGGGGGGAATTGGCCTCTGGCTGTCCCTGTCTCACTAGGTAATCTAACCTTTGTTTCTTCTAGCTGTACTTATGTCAAAAGGTAATCCCGTTTAGCTTTAAATCTTCTGTTTGCTATTCATAACAGCACCAAATCTGTAAACCTGGGTCAGGTAGAAGGTACTCAGTGCTCAAAAGTCCTGCCTGATCCCTCTAGCCCAGGGTATTTACCTCCGAAACGGATATAAATATGTGGTAAAAATTTGGCTTATGCATCCCAGCATTAGTGCTCCCCAACATTAACATCATCCCAGGAACAGAGCCCATCCCTCTGCCTAGCATACATTTCTTAGGCACTCCTAGGTCTGAGCACTCTACTGGTAGGGCTCAGAAGTTGCAGAAAAATTGGTAACTGGAAAAGCAAAACTAGCAGGGCTAAACAGAAATAACAAACTCTCACAAAAGTTAATTTCAAATGTGTAAAACAAAATCAAGCACCATCAAGAGTAGCTGGCCAAGATACAAAGCTATTAAATGGTCCCTTATGGTCTTTATGGCATGGAATTCTCCCCTATCTAATACTCCTACTGGGGCCCCTCCTAAGCCTTTTTACTTCTGGTAGCCATTGGCCCATGCAGGGTTAGCTCATGCAAATAATTATGACCAGTAATATCAGAAAGTAAAGGCCCCAAAATCACATTGGCTTCTAGGATTAGAAGCCTCCAGTACAAGAAGTGGGGATTGAAAAGGGAAATCAGCCCCCCCCCCCACCAACCTTGGTGGGTGCCCCGCCCTTTAGGGAAGTTGTCACGGCTTTGGCCCCACCCTTAAGGAAGTCGTCACTGCCTCGGCCCCACCTCTACCCCTACCTCACGAATCATTGGTGTTATTGTAGCGGAAGTCCAGCCCTCAAGGACTCTTCTTCCCCTCCCACTTCCCATCCTATATAAGGGGGTGACGAGGGACCCACGAGGTCTCTGGTCCCCTTTCTATTCTGGGGGAACTTTGACCCTGGCCATTTGACTGGTCAGTATTAAAGCACTTTTTCAAAGCATCTGCTGGAACTCATAAGCCTCTTCATTTCTTTGCGCCGGGCAGCTAAAATTAGGACTTCCGGACCTTTCAGTATTTACATGTGTTTCTTAAATAATTCTAATTAACATTGAACAAAACTGACATTTTTATAGAATATACACCGAGGAATTAGCATGCATGTTTGACTTATGAGCTAGAAATAACTTAATGGGTAAGAAGAAAACTTGGAATCAAAATGCTAGTATTTGAGCCTGCTCTCAAATGTAATTCTGATATAATCTAGGACTCCTAATTTAAACATTCTTTAGTTTTCTTATCTATAAAAATTAAGTTTATAATAACATTTTCTCATAATTACGTGATAAAAATTAAATTCTATAAACCATGCAAAGGATTTATTATAGTACTGGGACATATTAGTTGTCATAAGTACTATTCATTATTTGAACAAACAACTAAGAGCAACAAATTAATGCAATAATATGGAGGAGAGCAAAATTTGGGGTAAAATAGGCTAGAATAATTTCTCTATGGTTATACTCTCCTAATTCTAATGGCATAAAAATGTACCAAAGTATATCTGCTCATTTTTGTCAAACAGGACTTCATATTGATGGGATCATTTTGTCACATTTTGCCATAATTATTGATCCAAAGAACAGAACATGGAAAATTACATTCAATAATTATAGTTTCAAATAGAAAGTGACATAAGATCCCTCAGTTTAAATTTTATTGGTCAAAGCAAATAACATCTTTACACTTAATATCAGTCCCCTTGTCAATCATACTACAACAACTGTCTTTGTTTTCTTAGTACAGATTGACATTTTAGGACCTATATTGCTCTTCACTTAGTCATCTCCATTTTTTAGCATGTAGAATGTCTTCTGGTCAATTTTCATAAAATGAAGTTTTTAAAGACATATTGTAACTAAAATTCAAGCGAATGTTATACCTTTCATTTCTCCAGCTCCAAAGTAGTATGAGTATACATCTTTCAGTATATATTTATCTCCATCGCAATCTAATAAGTCCTGTCAGAAGGCCCAATGAGAAGCCTTTTTTTAGTTTGGATGGCTAACCAAAACTTCTGATAGTGAAGGTGTTATTTCTCGTACTTAATTACAAGCATTTATTTGGCCTAAATATGATTCTCCCTTTTGCTGTATTAAGTGTGCATATATTTGAGTATTTATTTCCATACATAAGGATTAATATAGTCCTTTGTTAAATTTCTCTTTACTTTGAAAACTCAAAACCAAAAGATACTTAAAAGCAACTTTATTCACCATTGCTTTATAAAATGCCCTGCAGGTTTTAACAAAAAAATATATTTTGCTTTGGGACATCACTGAGTGACTTGCTAATTAACTCTACCTCAGAATAACATCCAAAAAGTTTGGCCAGGAAATAGCATTGGCTCTTGAGAAAACTTGGGGTATAGATTTGCATCTCTTTCAGATATTTGTCCCTAATACAAAAACAGAAAAAGGAAGTTTGATAGGAAAAACTAGCTCCTCGCAAAATCCCTTTATCTACATCAGAATTAATACCTAGGGCCTGGCCAGAGATGAACTGCTTTGAGATGTTCAAGTTTACCTTCTCTTTTTCCTCAGGACTCTTATTTGAAATGTATCTATTCATCAGGTCTGCATACCACCTAGAGTCATCTGAATTGTTTTGTAGATCAAACCATATATACTGATAAAGCTTCTATTAACAAGAGAGGTAAATTGTAATTTGCAAAGAAACAAAGGAAAGCATTTCTTTCATACCATAGAAAAAACTGTGACTAATAAAATTCCCCATATATACAGATCATTCTCACTTAAGTAGAACATTTGTTCTCCCACATAACCTTGTGTGGTTCCTCGTTTCTTCAGATTTTGCCATTTATGCACCCACTTTTCTAGAGAAAATTCAAAGAAGTTCCCTAGCTAGCTGCAATATACATTACTCAATAATGACCCCCCTTGTGTATGTAAAGAATTACCAAATGGAGCCAAAGGAATGTTGAAAAAGCAAGGTTGAGATATAAAAATAAAACCTTGAAAAGAAAAGAATAAAATATTTCTTTAAGGCTAGACAGATAGTTGGGTACTTGCTTTGCATGTAGCCAATCCAAAGAGTTGGGTCTCCAGCACCAAATATGGCCCTATAACACCAAATACGGTACTCCAAACCCAACCCTAAGCACAGAGCCAGTAGTAAATTCTGAGCACTGCTTAAAGTATGATATGATGCTAACACAGAGCCTCAAGCATCCAAACCATTAGCTCTACTGCTTAGTCACATATTTGGTAATAGATAATTTTATTAGAGTATATAATTAAACAAAATATGGTAACTTAGGCCAAAAAAATTCCTTAACCTAATCAAATAGAATCACATAGCTGACAATTACCCACAGCAGATTGGTTTTTGTTTTCTAGTTTTGTTTTCCCTGACATGCTTGCTAAAGGTTCCTAACCTGTTGACACAGTTTTCTAAGCATCAACATCAGATCTAAATTGATCTCTAAATTGTGTTAATACAATGTCTGGGGCCTCTGAAAGTTCAAGGCTGGGATATCATCGATGGGACTACCGAGAATTCTGTTTATGGGTGATTGGGCTTCCACTGTAACTTTACCCTGTCCTCTTTCTTTGCATCTTTGTTGTCATAATTAAAATAATTTAAAAAAATTAAAAAAAATAAAAAAAAACAAAACAAAAAAATAAACAAACAGATAAAAAAATTAAAAAAAATGTCTGGGGCCTAGTATACTATTAATAATAGACTTTTTTGTTAACATTAAAAATAATTTATTGTCATGTTAACATTGAAAACTATTCAAATGTGCATTGCAAAGAGAACAGAATAAACAGAAAAGTCTAACGGGACATTTTCTCATCTCCAAAGGAAGCTCAGACAGGTGTGAAGACTGTGGTGTGATGTGGATGACATTAGAGATGGTGATACTGAAGAAAGAGGAAAAGCTTGATAAGGATGAGTGAAAAAGGAGTAAAGCAATGAGTCAGGCATTTCCAAGTTCTTGAACCTGGGTCAGTGGCAATCATGGAGTGATTAAATTTCCCAAAGAATCTTTCAAGCAACAAATGTTACAAAAGGTCAAAAATCAGGGGTGCCATGTGGCTGACCCAGAACATTTGAGACAGACTTAGGAAAAAAGACATATGGCATCAATGTTTCATAGGGAAAAAAAAATGATGGGAATTTATGACCAACCTGAAACAGAATGAGAGAGAGGATAAGGACAAGATAAAGGTTAACCTTGAAATTTCAAGGCAACGTGCCAAGGACAAATGGTGGTTTTGTTTTTCAAGAGAAAAAAATATAATAATAAGAGCTGGATAACCTTTTTTTTTTTCCTAGCAGTGGAAATGCTGCTTCAAATTCACTTCAAACTTTGGTATCTTTGACATACTCTGCTATAAAAGAAATTTACTCAGTTTATTATTCAAAGCCAGACATTTAGTATTGCACACAAGTAATTATTTGAAGTCAAGACACCCCAGGTCGCTCAAAAGACTTCTACATGTTCCATGACACTTCCCTTTCATCCGCTTCTGCTTCTGTGACTTAATATCCACCTCAACTCCAGGATTCGCTTGGGTTTTGCCACAAATCCCTCCTGACAAGCCTACAAATCCTCCTAGACTTAGTGCAAAGTCATGGAGCTGAACGAACTGCTCCAATTCTTGTTTCGACTCTTGGGGCGTTCTCTCAGGTGTGCAGGAAGGAGACATTCTGAGCAATTGGATTAAAAATCTAAAAAAAGTAAAAAATAAAAACAACAGGCCAGGAAACAGAGCTGGTCTGGCCATTGGGCCCCAGATATCTTTTCACTCTCACCTCAGCAAATGACATCTGCAGGTCTCTGAGGCTGTTTGGAGCAGGGCACACAGCAGAGCACACAGCTTAATTTGCAGATGTCAATAAGAGCTTGCAGCCTGGTATGTGTTTTGATTTGAGGACTCAGCAAATTGAATGAGAGAGTCCTAAATGGCCAATGAATATGGAACACAAAGCAGGATCAATTTTTGTTTGTTTTCTAGTCAGTCTTCATCTTTTATTTTAAGAGGAAAGTGTTTTGAAGCAGTAAAACAGAGCTGATGTTGAAAATTGGAAATCTCAAAAAAATTGGCTAGAGTGACAGTGCTCTTTGGGTTACCCTTCAAGTGGAGGATTCTTTCACATGTGTGTTATTCTGACTTTTTTTTTAAATGTGCTTGTTTGTACTTTATTTATTTTATATACTGCTATTTATAGAAAAGTCTCACCTCGGGGCCAGAGAGGTGGCGCTAGAGGTAAGGTGTCTGCCTTGCAAGCGCTAGAGTAGGACAGACCGTGGGTTGGATTCCCCTGCCGTCCCATATGGTTCCCCCAAGCCAGGAGCAATTTCTAAGCGCATAGCCAGGAGTAACCCCTGAATGTCTAAAGGGTGTGGCCCAAAAAAACAAAACAAAACAAAACAAAAAAAACAAAAAAAAAGAAAAAAGAAAGAGAAAAAGAAAAGTCTCACCTCTAGACAAGATCTGAGGTTACATTAAGCATAAGCAGTCAGGTATAAACTCAAGGAAAAGAGCATTCTGATTCAGAAATTTCCAGCAATACTGATAAGGATGTCAGCCTCATATCTCCTATGAGGAAGCAAGCTGCCTTCCATCAGGTGCACTACCCATCTAAGTTAGAGAAATGTCTTTGAAAATAAAATTGTAAAGCCTTAATAATTTCAACAGGTCATAGATACAGTACAGCAGTAAGGTAAGACTTGGCTTGCAACCAAACTGGGTTTGAGACTGGGTATCTTATATGGTTCCGGAGAACTACCAGGAGAGATTCCTGATTGCAGAACCAGGAGTAATTTCTGACTACAGCCAGGTGTGCCTCCTCCTGAAAGGAAAAGTATACTTAAAAGAGTTTATGTTAATATATTTTCATGACCCTAAAACCTGTTGACATCAGGGCAAATGATAGAAACAAATCCAAGTTCCTGAGACTTTGATAAAGAAGGTTTTGGATTATCCTGAGAATCAATTTTTTTTTTTCAATATAGGAGCACACACACAGAAGTTCTGGGCAATTCTAGATCATTCCTAATGATGCAAGTCTGATAGGAGGTTGGTTGTTTCCAGATTTTAATATTGTGAATAAAGCTGCAAAATAACATGAGTAAAATTGTGTTTTCTGAATAGAGGTCTAGGGTCCTGAGATAGATGTCCAGAAACAGAATTACTGGGTCATATGGAAGCTTAATTTCAGTTTCTCATAAGACTTTTATTTTACAAAAGTCTGGCCCAGTCAACATTCCCACCAGCAGTAACAGGGTCCCTTTTTTCCCACATCCTCACCAACACTGGTTGTTTTTATGATGTATGTCAGGTTTACTGATGTGATTTATCTTCTTGTTTTGATTTATATTCCTCTGGTTATGACTGATTTGAGGAAGTTTTTGATCATCATGTCTCCTTATTTCTTATGGGATTGATTGGTATTTTTCTTGTAAAGTTTATCCAGTGGTTTATATTCAAACCCTCAACTGTGTGCTAAACTCACTGTATCTCTGTTTATATATTTGTAGATGTAATATATTTATAATATTTTTTCTTTTTATATCTGTAGAAATATTTATATGATGCTACATTTGAAGAAATGGGTAACTTTCAACACATTTTATGGTTGTTACTTTCTCTAATTGGATCACAATACTTGTGTTTAAAGGTATCAGATAAACCTGCCATTTAAAAAGCCACATAAAAATATTGTTTTCTCTTCCTTTCTTCTTTATTATAATTAAACAGATTCCTTTTAAGGTGTTTAATGACTCCTATTCACCTTTCTTATTTTTTGTCTGTCTTTTAGCATTTTTATTATTCCACCTCATTCAGTAATTTCTTTCAAGTCATATTTATCAGATCTGGGATAACTCTGGCTCAATCCTCTCATGTTATTCAAATAGGAAGTCTTATCCCCTCCACCACCTTAGCATCCTTGGTGATGAACAATGGGTAGCTCTAGTTCAGGGCTCTGAATAACTTAGAGGAGAACTGTTAACTTCGGGAGATTTAGTGGTTCAAGATCAGACCACAACCACCTATGTTGAAAGCATTAAATAAACAAAGGCCCCGTTTTGAACACTGCTTTTAGAAATAACAGTCTGGGTTATCCATGAATTGCCTTTCAATGACTCAGACCAACCAATGTTTTGCTTGAATGTCCTGCAGTAATTCTGCCTATCAGGACTTTTTACAGGGTCTCTGCCTCTGAAAATAAAATGACAATTCCTTTCTTGAGCTGTTTAATGTGCCCTGTTATTGTTATGCTAATATAGCCTCTATTCAAACTGAGGTGACTTTATAGAATGCCAAGAGGTGTGAGAGCAGCATTCTTTAAACCAATTAATAACATTTCTGGAGTGGAGAAATCATCAATCTATTTGGCAAGTAACCAACTTTAAGTGCATC
The DNA here is from genome assembly GCF_024139225.1 of Suncus etruscus. Taxonomy (NCBI): domain Eukaryota; kingdom Metazoa; phylum Chordata; class Mammalia; order Eulipotyphla; family Soricidae; genus Suncus; species Suncus etruscus. The sequence continues at coordinate 34,723,775 of NC_064848.1, forward strand.
CTAGACCAAAGAAAGATGGATAGTGAGAGTTAGACATTAGCAGAGACTGGTGGCAGAGGAGCAGGTGGGGGAGTAGCATTCAAGCATCAGTAGTTACCCACCAATCATTTAAGGAAATTAACTCTTCTTTAAGAAAATTATATGTCAGGCATATCTTCTTAGCTATCATAGAAAAAGTGCTTCTTAGCCAGCTGATTCTGAAATTATTTTCTACTCGGCAGTAGGAATAATGCTACATAAGAAATCTGCATGTGGGACTTATTTCAGACTTTTCATAAACAAACATTAAATCTTCCCACAGTCTGTATTGACATACACTTATATAGTAGAGAACTTAGAAAATAAATTTATTGCTTTGTTTTCACAAATGTGGTCACAGGTCATTTGATGTATCATTGACTGAGTTCTCAGAAATCATAAGTTCTCTGGGATTCTTGCAAATATTTTTCAACCATAGAAAAACAAAATAATGAGTGAAGTTAATATAATGTTTCATTGTGTAGACATACAAACATCTAAGAATTTTAATTTTGCAATGTTATGCTTGTATTCGTCTTTATCATTTTTTTAGAACTTTTTTCTTCTGGAATTAACTTCTTGGTAAGACAAGGTCTCCCAAACCATGGATTTATTTGCAGGACTAGGTGGAATGGCTGGTTTCTCTTAGCTTGATGACTTGATTTTATAGTAAATGATCTTATTCATATTCAATATTTAACTTCTGGTTATAAATTGGCCACTCAGTACTTTCTAACCAAACAAAGATGTTTGATTATCTAGTTTAATATTGCTAATACATGTATATACATAAAAATAATTACAATATATAAAGATTTTTCAATAGTTATGTGTCAGACACACTTTAAATATAATTTTTCTCACTGATATATATATATATATTTTATACTTAATGGAAATAATTAAGGCATAAAAAGAAAGGATAGTGAAATGAAGACTAGAATTAGAAAAATAGAAGGCAATAGTATTAAATATAACATTGAGAGATTCCATATTAGATGTTTTAGGAAAATCTCACATATATTTATGTCCAGATTCTCTTTTATAAATTTTGTAAAACTCTGGGTATGTTTAAACTTTGGCTTTATCTTTCACAAAATAGAATTGAAAATAGTAACCTATTTCAGAACATTATTATACATATTAAAGAATCAGGGCTTGAAGAGGTGGTGCAAGAGGTAGGGTGTTTGCCTTGCATGTGCTAACCTAGGACAATATTCAATATTGTTCAATATTCCCCCCGCCCCATATGGTTCCCCAAGACAGGAGCGATTTCTAAGCTCATAGCCAGGAGTAACCCCTGAGCGTCACCGGGTGTAGCCCAAAAAACAAAACAAAATAAAAGAAATATTAAGAAATTAGTACACGACAAATAGTATCTTACAAATAATTAGCACTTATGCTGGTCATGCAGAGACCCTTGGATCAGTTCCCCACCTCACAAGGTCAGCGAGCACATTCATGTAAAATGATATCACTCTTTCTTGGGCCCAACAGTGTGGGAAAGACTAATGTTCATAGGTCTAATAGTGTGTGTCAGATATATACATACTCTTACATACATACACAAATACACAAATATATCATGCATAAAAATTCACTTGCAACATTAAATTAAGTTTAGATTTCCTTGAGTTTTAGTGATGAACTCTTCTGAGGTCAAATGACAGTTGGATAAAAAATCAACAACTACATCTGGATGTTAAGATGCCACAAAATCATTGAAAAATTAGATAAAATTAAAATTTGTATTTTTTAAATTGTGTTATACCCTAGCCCTACATTTTTAGTTTCTGTTGCTTTAAGTTCAGCTACCATAAGACATTTTTCTTCTTATTCTTCATAAAATAAAAAAAAAAAACTTTAAACAATAGAGGGTAAGGCACCATTCTTAACTTAACAGACTCGAAATCACAGAATCTTCAAGTTTTTAAATTGTGAGCTCTGAGCTTTTCTATCTCCTGATACGGAGCAGCTTTTCATCCTAGAAATCCTTTTTTTATCCTTCATTAAGAGTTTTACAAGATGGCAGCTCCAGTATCATTTCTCTTCTCTCTTTTTTGGCCAACATCTTATCTGGCAGTGTTATCAGTTAAATATTCATTGGTCAAATTAGAATTCAGCCAAATGCCTTCCTATTTAAAATGGCTGGGTGAATATAGTGATCATTTGTCAATGTCCCCTTTTGAATTGTTAGGGAGACAGACTTGCACACATTATTTGAGACAGAAAATGAATAGTTTTTGTTGCTATGGCTACAGCTAGGATATAGAGTGATTGTTTACAAGTCATCTCTGTTTTTGACTCTCTGACCTGCGTATGGTCTATATCTACCTATGAATGCATTCACATGTTCATACATTTAAATCCTAGATTTTCTGGAGAAAGCCTCATTTCAAATATTCTATCCCAAAACCTATTTTTTCTCTCTCTTATTGTTGAATATATATCATATCTTTCTCTCCAGAATTCATTTGGTTATATTTATTAGAAAATAATGTCACAGATGTGTCATTGTTTCTAACTAAAATGGTCTGAAATACAAAAAATTTTGAATACGTTGAAAATTCACCTCTTAATATTGCAGCTTATTTCCTAATTTATAAAGAGTATCTGCATAAAAAAACTCAGACAAAAATAGCCCTCAACAAAATGTGACCTAAGACTTGCATCATTGTTTAACATTTTAGTCAGTTCCTTAAAAGGCCCTTGGGATCAGTGATAATATAAGGGTTCAGTCACTTTCTTGGCTGGCATGCTGCTAACCCTAATTAGAACTCTAGTACTGGCACCAAAGATGGCCATACAATATACCACCAGGAGTGATTCTTGTACCAAGAATATAGCCAGTGTGGCAGCAATCAAGAGCTATCAAAGAAATCCTTGTAAATAAGTGGTATTGGGATGATTGGTCAACTATGTTTAAAAAAAAGCTATCTCTGATCTTTAACACCATGAAGTAAGGTCAAATCAAAATGGATTAAAGACCTTGAAATCAGACCTAAGACTATAAGATACAATGAAGAAAATGTAGGCAAAACACTCAATGATATTGAGATTAAAGGCATCTTCAAGGAGAAAACACCCTGTCCAATCAAATGGAAGCAAACAAAATATTGGGTTCAATCCTGAAAAGATAAACAACGATAAACAAAACAATTTTGTATGCTTTCCAAAGTTAAAAAAATAGTTTTCAGAACAATTGTACAATGTAAGGTGCTTAACTTGCATGCAGATAACATGGTTTCATCCCTGGCACCCCATGTCACCCCTTCAAATCCACCAAGAGTGAGCTTTGAGCATTAAAAAGCAGGAGAAAGGGATAGCATGGAGGTATATATAATCAATTTTAGGGGGTCAATTTTAAGATTTGGTTGTGTTCATGTGGATGAAAACTATACTTACATGAAACTAGAAAAATTATCTTAAACACATTATATGCTCCTTTTTGTTTGGTGCTTATTTTGTACCAGACACTAAACATTTTATGTGAAAGCCTAATAAATCTTTTAACAATTCTTATTAGGAAAATTATGTTAAACTATGATTTTCCCTCAAGAAATTCAACTTGCAAAATGCTGTCAAAGCAGCTGAGCAAGAATGTCAATGGAGGTATATAATCCAGGGTGCCCTTTGCACCCTGTAATGCAGAAAGATGATCAAGAGCGTCTTGGAATCCACAGTGACAAGGACTTCTTTACCTGTACAGAGTGGTGAAAAACTAGGAGAAACAAAGAAAGAGTTGTGGAGAGTTTTGTGGTCTGGATCTTTGGGGGTAGAAGAGGGTACACCTGCTACACGATCTCTTCCATGTCCTGGCTTTTGACAGACTGGTGAAAGTTCTGGAGAATTTGCAGAGGCTGACTTAAACCAAAAAACATAATACTTTCCATCCTTATGGTTTAGAAGAGGGTTTCTTTTACTTTACTTTCATGTCCAAGAAATTTGTATGCACAGACAAGTACATAAAATAGGTATAAAAACCACATATTTACTGTAAGTAAATCATAATTAATGTATTTGAAAGGATATCTTATACTGACATATTTAACTACACAACCTATTTGGGGTCATCACCAACAGTTTAAAATGATTTGTTCTGGAATATGCCTTTTTTAATTAATATCTTTATTTAAACATCTTGATTACAAACATGATTGTGGTTGGGTTTCAGTCATGTAAAGAACACCCCTTTCCAGTGCAACATTCCCATCATCAGTGTCCCAAATCTCCCTCCTCCCCACCCTTGTCTGTACTATAGACAGGCTTTCCACTTCCCTCATTCATTCACATTGTTATTATGTTCTCAATGTAGTTATTTCTCTAACTGCACTCATCACTCTTTGTGGTGAGCTTCATGAAGTGAACTATAACTTCCAGTCCTCCTCTCTTTTGTCTCTGAAATTTATTGCAAGAATGTCTTTCATTTTGCTTAAAATCCATAGATGAGCTAGACCATTCTGCGTCTTTCTCTCTCTGACTTATTTCATTCATCATAATAGATTCCATGTACATCCGTGTATAGGAAAATTTTATGACTTCATCTCTCCTGATGGCTGCATAATACTCCATTGTGTACATGTACCACAGTTTCTTTAACCATTCATCTTTTGAAGGGCATCTTGGTTGTTTCCAGAGTCTTGCTATGGTAAATAGTGCTGCAATGAATATAGGTGTAAGGAAGGTATTTTTGTATTGTAATTTTTGTGTTCCTAGGGTATATTCCTAGGAGTGGTATAGCTGGATCATATGGGAGCTCAATTTCCAGTTTTTGAAGGAATTTCCATCTTGTTTTCCATAAAGGTTGTACTAGCTAAAACAATTCTTAGGAAAAGGAATATGGGAGGCATTACTTTCCCCAATTTTAAACTGTATTACAAAGCAATAGTTATCAAAACAGCATGGAATTGGAATCAGTGGAATAGGCTTGAGTACTCAGAGAATGTTCCCCAGACACACAATCACCTAATTTTTGATAAAGAAGCAAGGAGCAGGGAAGGCCTCTTCAACAAGTGGTGTTGGCACAAATGGTTAGCCACTTGCAAAAAAGCTAACTTAGACCCTCAGCTAACATCATGTATGAAGGTAAAATCCAAATGAATTAAAGACCTGAATATCAGACCTGATACCATAAGATATATAGAAAAACTCATAGGTAAAACACTCCATGACATTGAAACTAAAGGCATCTTCAAGGAGGAAACTGCAGTCTCCAAACAAGTGAAAGCAGAGATAAACTGATGGGAATCTATAAAGCTGAGAAGCTTCTGCACCTCAAAGGAAACAGTACCCAGGGTACAAGAGCCACCCACTGAGTGGGAGAAATTATTCACCCAATACCCATTAGATAAGGGGCTAATATTCAAAATATACAAGGCACTGACAAGAAAAAAAAGCATCTTACAAGAAAAAAAAAGCATCTTACAAGAAAAAAAGCATCTAATCCCATCAAAAAAATGGGGAGAAGAAATGGACAATTTGGCAAAAAAGAAATACAAATGGCCAAAAGGCATATGAAAAAATGTTCCACATCACTAATCATCAGAGGGAGATGCAAATCAAAACAACTATGAGATACCATCTCACACCACAGAGATTGGCGCAATCACAAAGAATGAGAACAAGCAGTGCTGGCGGGGATGTGGAGAGAAAGGAACTCTTATCCACTGCTGGTGGAAATGCCCTCTAGTCCAACCTTTATGGAATAGGCCTTCTTAAAGGATATTCTGTTAAGAAGTTCAAAGGTATCTTCCCAATATTATTAAGGGAAAATCTTCATACAAGTGATGACAATCCCTATTTTAAGTTATTTTTGATAGGTTAAAGAGGAATATAAAGAGTCCTCTGTTTATCCTGGCACATTAATGTAAAATATATCACATAGTGCATTTGCATAAGTGACTTATTTCTCTACTTGTCTTTTCTACTTAATTGTCCTAATTGGTAAAACTCAATGGACATACGAAGGAACACTTAAATGCTAGATTTCAAGTAAACATTTTCTTCCAATTATGAGACAAAAAGAAAAGTTTCACTTCAAGGTTTATTACCAAATACTTTTCTATTCTTTGTTTTTTTTTTTTACTTTTGGAACTACACGAGAATGCTCAAGACTTACTCATGGCTCTGCACTCAAGGATTATTCCTGGCAAAGCTCTAGGACAAAATGGGATGCTAGGGATCAATTCAGAAAGGCTTAGTATAAATAAAGCACTCCACAGTACTTTCTTTCTAGTCTTCACAAATAATTTTCTTAAAATGTGATTAATTAGAATAATTCCACTTTATTTCATTTTATTTTATTTTATTTGGGGTGATAGGTCACATATAGTGATACTGCGGAGTTATTCCTACTCTTCACTCAGGAATTACTCCTGGAAGTGCTTGGGGTACCATATGGCATGCCAGAAATTGAATCCAGGTTGGCTGTATGCAAGGCGTGACTGCTTGCAGTACTATTTCACTGGCTCCAGAATAACTCTACTTTAAATAATTCTGATTATTGCCCTTCATTATCTCTCTGTGTCTTATACCTTCATTTGTTTCTAATTTATGAAAGTCTTACTCATAAGATTTTTGGGCTTTCTGTGTGCCCAAAATGGAAAATAATGAGGACAGTGATTTTGCCACTAGTGGAAATTTTAATTGAATGAGCTTTTGCTTCGAGGAAAACAGTAAGATTTAGAACATTCTGCTGTGATCATTAATACTTCCTTTAGCAAGACATCCTTTAGATTTCTTCCTTTAGCAAAGAAAGCATGGGGGAGAGATAAGCAGAGTTCATCATTCATAAAGTTGTATTATGGGGGAATAAATTAACCTTGTATATAGAGAACCAGAAAGCAGGTCTATTAGAGAATTCATGTCTGGTCACAGAAATAATCTCTATAATCTCTTTAGTTGGTCAAACAAGTTGGTCAATTCAATATGAGGTGCTAACATATATTCTCACATCTGTAGTTGAGCTAAACCTGCACTTTCCCTGAATGACACTGGGATAGGAATCAGAAGACTTACACAAATTCCTTTTAGAAACATATTTATCACAGATACTGTCAGGATGAGAATCTTGTCCCATGAGAAACTTCATAGTAAACACTGCCCTCTTCTAAACAGTGACATACAGTTGGTTCTGAGTTCCCATGAAAAAATCTAATAATGAAGAAAAATGTATGATTCTTTAAGCTCTCTATAAATATTGATGGGCTTGAACTATGTCATTAGTGTTTTAAAATATTAATATTTTTTCGGAATATCTAATTCAATCATTGATAATAAGTCCTGGACAATAAGGAGAAAGAGCACTAACTACTGTCAAATATTTCTCTGGAATTATACAAAGGTATTTGTTAGATAAACTTTACAATATAGTATGGTGCATATTACAACATCCTTATAAATATAAACATATATATTTCTATCTGCACTTTTATTTATCCTGATTTTTATAACTAGATATTGGAAGAAATTGTCAAAGTATTAGTATAAACAAGTGTTTATCTCTTTAGATAAGGTGATTTCATAAAATGTTAGCTTCTTTACAAAAATTAAAATTTTGGCTTGGGATGGCTAGAGAGATTGTATAGTGCATAGGCACTTGTCTTGGTGGCCGCAGACCTAGATTCAGTCTCTGGTACTGTATTTGGTCTCCTGAGCACTATCAGGAGTGACCCCTAAACATAGAGCTAGGGGTAACCCCTGAGCAATGCTAGATGTGACCCCAAAACAAAAATCTGGCTTAGTATCCCTAGAAATTAAACCCAATTTACAATGTAAGCCTAAATTCTCCTAGGTGTCTTGTTTTTTAAAGTACTTTATTAAAATATAATCAACATATTTAACAAAACGAATTATGTGTGTATTACAGAATGATCAACACAGTACATCTAGTTAACATCTACCATCATAGTTACATTTTTTCCTGAAGGACAGAAAAATAGTACAGAAGTTAAAGATAGCACAGAGGCCAGAAAGTGTCTGAGATTACTTGCAGCTAAACTCAGTTCAAGACCCTGGCACCATATAGCACCTGGCATCATATATGGTCCTTTGGCTATCACCTGAGCTGTGCAATTTTGTCTTTTTTCTGGAGAAACATATGTTATCTCCAAAAGATATACCTCTCTGCATCTCTCTGCATCTCTCTGCATCTCTCTGCATCTCTCTCTCTCTCTCTCTCTCTCTCTCTCTCTCTCTCTCTCTCTCTCTCTCTCTCTCTCTCTCTCTCTCTCTCTCTCCCCTCAGATTTCTCTAAGTAGTTTTCTTACTTTACTAAAAAACTAAGTTAAAATGTAGGTAGTAATGATATGCATAATATGAGGTTTTTAAACCTTTTCTAGTTTTTCTTATAAACTTATAGCTTTATCAAAATAGTAAATATGCAATTTTGTTGTTGTTGTTATTTGGTTTTGAGCATTGCTGGGAGGCTGATCTTGGCTCAGTATTTGTGAATCATTCCTGCTAGTGCTTACATGCCAGACTTGATCCTGGCCTCTCATATACAAAGTACGTGTTCAACTTTTGAGCTATCTTTTCAACCTCATGGCTAAGATTAAATATAATTATATGCATCTTATAACAGGTAATACCAGACCTTATCTTTATTCTCTATTCTCTCATGTTTTACTTTCTAGAGGGTCACTTATACCTCTTAAAGCTTGTCTGCTGCTCACCTTCAGATTGCACTGATTTGCTACCTTATTTTTAAGACATTGTCTAATAATGTGAATAAATTTATGTGATTAATAATTCACTTGTACACAGATTTTATCCCCCATAAATTTATACTAATTTGTTTGGGTTAAATTATATAAATCTACCCTGTTTTTAACACTCATCTTAGCAATATGAGTGAGCAGTAGTGACCAGAAAAGGCCAAGTCTAGGCCTTTATAGGGTTTAAGTTGTACTGAGACAGATAGATTAAATCAAATAAATATACTCAGAATATAGTAATTGAAGGGAATAGAGAATGGCAGAGGAGTGCTAGTTTACATCAGATTATTTTAATTTAAATAAAGTCTTAGTGTTTACATATTTGAATACACACATTTATACTAAATTTAGCCATATGTATTGTAATTGTTTTTTTTCTTGAAAATTTCTGTCTGCCCTAGAATGAATCACTCTTTTGGCAAGAGTGTTTGGTATGGTATTGGTTTGCCTTACTTCCTATCAAAAACTTATTGGCAGTCACCTACTTCCAGAGTGTGAAATAATTCTTACAGGGATTTACAAGGCATGAAACTACTCCCTGACTGCACCAGCCTCCTGCTCACACACAACTGTCATAAACTGCATCTCCTTCACCATTATCTTGAGATGTTCATCACATTGAGTGTCAGATCACTTATTAGATATTTTCCTGTCTCTTGGCTTAGGCCTCCTTTGATAAAAACATCTCTTCTCCAGCAATTTCCTGGGAAATGGCTAATAGGAGGTAATTTTTTTAAAGGACTTTGCTGGCAAATAATATTAGTCTGCATCACACTTGAGTTAATTTGTGTGGGTGGAGTATCTTAAATTGAAAAAGAGCCTCCTTTAGAATTTTGAAGACACTGCTCTTTTATCTTCCAGGTGCCAATGTCATGCATGAAAAAGTCAAAAGCCATCTTGAATTTTTAATACTTTCTATGTAAATAAATAGTCCATTTTTTTCAACAAATATTGAGCTGGTTCTTTGCCACAGATTCTCAAATCTTAAAATAGTTTGGAGGGATGCAGCTATGTTTTCACCAGGTGGCAAAAATCTGAAGTTCATGTCCTTTTGATCTCTTGAGCCATCTCCTAATTATCTTAGGACCTTTTCCTCTGGGGATAGGGTAAGACATTTGGAGAGTAACTGAGAAAACTGGTTGCAGGAAATAAACATTGGTGAAAGTTTGGGTTTTAAAACACTGTATGACCAAATCTCTATTAAATTAAATTAAAAACTAAAACTAAAACTTCCCTCTTGCTGTTCCCTGTTTTATTTTTTTTCCTAGAATGTCCGTTAGTCCACCATTATACCTCCTGAATTGTTAGTCTAAGTAATTTCTTGTATTTATCCTTTTTGTTTATTTATTTATTTTGGTTTGTGCCCATACCTTGTGGTGCTCAGGACTTATTTTTGTTTTGTTTTTTTTTACTCAAGGATTACTCCTGGAAGTGCTTGGGTATCCTTAATAGATACCAAGGATCAGACCTGGATGAGCTGTATGCAAGAAAAGTGCCTTACCCACTTTACTTCTCTCTGTACCTCTCTCTACATTGTATGGCAGGGAGGATTATGTCCCCTTTAAATAATTTCCTCAACTTTAGATTTTAGCTTTTATAGTGAATTTCCCCCTCTACTTAAAAATCAATTCTTAAATTTACAGCCAAATTGAATAATTTATATAAAAAAACCTCTTGTCCCTTGTTTGAACTTTCTTTGATATGTTTGTAATTATTTTAATATTTTATAATTTGTAATTTTTTATATTTTATATATTTTTATTTTATATTTTATTTTTATATTTATATTTTATATTTTATAAGTTGTAATTCTACAAATAGCATCCTGGCTTTGTATTAGATAATCCATCTTCTTTAACTTTGTATGGATGTTATACATTTTATTTATACATTTTTATTTTTATAGAAAATATTAAAATCTCCACTTTTGGACAATTAAGGAAGCAAAATTTAAAAGAAGCCAAAAAGAGCTGATTTTTCATGGAAGCCTTTTAATAGTAAGTAGAACCAGACTAAAGAGACATTTCAGTGGGAATAAAATACACCAAAATAGTTCTCAAAACCACACAAAAATATTATTTCCTTATGGTTGGACAAAATTTTTTTCATTAATATCTAGAGGCTATGGAAATTTAGATAAGTAAGATGAGATAGAAATCCATATTTTTAAACTTTCCACACTCTTATTTTGAACAAAAGCAAAAGAGATAGGGAAACCTGAAGTATAACCAAAAAAATAATCTTGTTTGAAGCCAGAAAATATTTTTTTTTAATCTAAATGAGAAGTTGAGAGAATTTTATTGTAAAAACCTGACAGTTTGGAAAGTTTTCCTAGTTCTTCATGCTCCTATAAATTATAACTATTGAAAATTTAACTCTTTTAAAAAAATTTTGAGTGTATAGTTTTATTAATTGTCTATCTATCATATATTTGTCATAGGCAGAGAATGTCTGCAATCCAAAGGAAGGTATATATCTGCTTGAAGAGAGTTTTTGAGAATTACAGAAAAGTACTACAGGAAAGTAATGGGGCCATGATTACAAAAGCATGATTCTGCACATAAACTGTTTTATAGGTTTTTAAGAAGTGTTGGTCTTCAGTATTTTTTCATCCAATCAACTTATCTATCTTCATATTTGGGTAGCATGTATATACTCTGGCCTGTTCAACACATGTGGTTTTTCTTTGTTTTCATATCTTCATTTTTACCCTTTCTCTTCTCTTTTGAGTTTGTTTTTGTTTATAAGTTATATCCAGTGGTTATCTGGAATTATTCTTGTCTTGGCACACAGGTGTGATGCCCTGGATCAAATCCAATTCTGTCATTTGTGTAAGAAAAGTTCTTTTTTTTTTTTTTTTTTTGGTTTTTGGTTTTTGGGCCACACCCGGTGGTGCTCAGGGGTTACTCCTGGCTGTCTGCTCAGAAATAGCTCCTGGCAGGCACGGGGGACCATATGGGACAGCGGGATTCAAACCAACCACCTTTGGTCCTGGATAGGCTGCTTGCAAGGCAAATGCCGCTGTGCTATCTCTCCGGGCCCCTTAAGAAAAGTTCTTTATCCTGCTATACTATCTCACTGACTCCTATGTTTCTATCCTCTCTGAGTACTTTCCTGGGTGTTTATATTGGATCCCTTTCTCTTCCGGGTTTGGCTAAGGCAGCTGCCCTTGCAGGCAGCCTCATATACTTCTCATGCCCTGGAAACAAGTTAGGCTGACCACAATGTCTGCCCAAAGATGCCAGACTGCAATGTGTGCCCCAAAAATGCCATCTACCAACCCTGTATGTCAGTTTCCCTTGGTCTTCACCCATATTGAACCTGCCCAAGAATATTCAGCCACCATCTTGTAGAGTCTACTGTAGTAATGGTTTAGTGGAAAAATAGATATTTAAATATCTAAACAAATACACAGGATACTAGAAAGAACAGAGAGTAAGACAATTATCTTACAAATGACCAATCCTGGTTCAAATCCCTGGCACCACATAATATCCCTTGAGCACCACCATGATCACTTTTGAGCACAGAGCCACTGAGCATCTCAGTGTGTATTCCCCCCAAAATAGAAAAAATTAGAAAGAGGTAAATAAAGATTATATGAATCCAATATTATTATATTATTATTAATTTATTGTTAATGTTAATTGCATTTATGAAAAATCACATTTAATTAGTAATAAAGAGAAAACTTCTCAAACTAAATTTTCATGGAGATGTAAAGATACAAATTGACAAGGCATATATGAGACCAATCTTGCTGTTTCTTTTTTACAGTTGAGCTGGCACTAGGATTTGAGATAAAAATAGGACAGCCAAAACGCTTTGGTCACGGATTTATCTCTATGGTTTTCAATGAAGGGAAGAAGAAAGAAACATGAAATAGAAAGAAAAGAAAAGAAAAGAAAAGAAAAGAAAAGAAAAGAAAAGAAAAGAAAAGAAAAGAAAAGAAAAGAAAAGAAAAGAAAAGAAAAGAAAAGAAAGAAAGAAAGGGGGCCGGGCGGTGGCGCAAAGAGGTAAGGTGCCTGCCTTGCCTGCGCTAGCCTTGGACGGACTGCGGTTCGATCCCCCGGCGTCCCATATGGTCCCCCAAGCCAGGAGCGACTTCTGAGCGCATAGCCAGGAGTAACCCCTGAGCGTTACCGGATGTGGCCCGAAAGAAAGAAAGAAAGAAAGCAAGAAACAAAGAAAGAAAGAAAGAAAGAAAGAAAGAAAGAAAGAAAGAAAGAAAGAAAGAAAGAAAGAAAAGAAGAAAGAAAGAAAGAAAGAAAGAAAGAAAGAAAGAAAGAAAGAAAGAAAGAAAGAAAGAAAGAAAGAAAGAAAGAAAGAAAGAAAGAAAGAAAGAAAGAAAGAAAGAAAGAAAGAAAGAAAGAAAAGAAAGAAAAGAAAGAAAGAAAGAAGAAAGAAAGAAGAAAGAAAGAAAGAAAGAAAGAAAGAAAAGAAAGAAAGAAAGAAGAAAGAAAGAAAGAAAGAAGAAAGAAAGAAAGAAAGAAGAAAGAAAGAAAGAAAGAAGAGAAAGAAAGAAAGAAAGAAAGAAAGAAAGAAAGAAAGAAAGAAAGAAAGAAAGAAAGAAAGAAAGAAAAAGAAAGAAGGAGGGAGGGAGGGAGGGAGGGAGGGAGGAAGGAAGGAGGAAGGAAGGAAGGAAGGAAGGAAGGAAGGAGTAAGGAAGAAGGAAGGAAGGAAGGAAGGAGTAAGGAAGAAGGAAGGAAGGAAGGAAGGAAGGAAGGAAGGAGGCAGGAAGAAGGAAGGAAGGAAGGAAGGAAGGAAGGAAGGAAGGAAGGAAGGAAGGAAGAAAGAAAGGAAGAAAGAAAGAAAGAAAGAAAGAAAGAAAGAAAGAAAGAAAGAAAGAAAGAAAGAAAGAAAGAAAGAAAGAAAGAAAGAAAGAAAGAAAGAAAGAAAGAAAGAAAGAAAGAAAGAAAGAAAGAAAGAAAGAAAGAAAGAAAGAAGGAAGGAAGGAAGGAAGGAAGGAAGAAGGAAGGAAGAAGGAAGGAAGGAAGGAAGGAAGGAAGAAAGAAAGAAAGAAAGAAAGAAAGAAAGAAAGAAAGAAAGAAAGAAAGAAAGAAAGAAAGAAAGGAGAAAAGGTATAAAGGAAGAAAGATTAAATGAGAAAAGGAAGGATGGAAGAAAGGCAGGGAGGAAGGAAGAAAGAAATGGGGAAGAGGGAAGGGAAGGAAGCAGAAAAGAATAGAGGAGAGAAGACAAGAGAAGACGAGATCATGAGAAGAGAGACAGTTTGTACTATCATTTTCTTATGTCATTTCTCACTCAATGTGGGCTTTGGAACAGTTGCTACTCATGGGACTCTTTAAAGACTGAAGTACATGATTAATTAAGAAATAAGATTTCTTGTAATCTAATAGTATTAGGAAATGCCTCTATGAGGTATAGTCAAGCATCTAATAATCTGAGTAGTGCAGAATCCTGGTTAAGTGGTGGTGTTGCTCTGAAAAGCATATAGTTTACTTCACAACACAGACCTATTTGGGCCCTCAGCTCTCCTTAACATAAGCAGTTTAGAGGCAGGGAGAGCAGAGTAAAAACTACCTTTAATATCTCCAGTAGCTCTTCTCTCAACTCACTGAACCAAAGTATAGATTTGTTTCTTTTTTCCTGTTGAATATTCTGTAGATTTAAGAATAAACAGAAAATGAAAATAGCTAGAGCCAAAGATAAAGAACTCTAAAGGTGGTGGAAGCATAAGTCAGGTAATCGCTCTTTGACTCTATATTCACTTCCAACCTATGTTTTTAACCCCTCACTTGAGCCCAGACTGATGGTTAAAAAAAAAAAACAAAAAACAAAACAAAACAAAACGAAAAAACCAACCAGCAATTCTCAATCACCTGTACTTGGCTGGTAAAAAAAAAAGGCAAGGCAAAGGGGCAATGAGCTATAAGCACTAGCAGGGAGAGGCACACAACAGAGCAGCAACAGACTAGCAGGCCATCACACACATCAGGCAGCATGGAAAGAACCAGCATGAATGTTGTGGAACTGGACCAGCATGAACATCAAAAAACAAGATCATCAAGGACAAGACCAATGAGCAATAGTCTGGAAGAGAACATCAGGGGGCCCAGGGTTATCTTCTCAGGCTGGTAAATAAATAACTATAACATCAAACTAGTTGGAGTTTTGTGTGCTAATTTTATACATAATAGTCACTTTCAACTAAGCTAGCCAGACTCATTTTATCACTGGTAATATTTTAATCATAGAAGATATTAATTAACATTTTAATATAAAATCTTCAATTTTACTGAAGTTCATTAGCCAAATGAAAAAGAAGATAATGGTTCAAAAAAAAGCTTTTTTTGGGTAATCAGACAGCAGGATAGATGTTGGACTTCTGTCCTCAAAACAACTGTTTTATATGCATAATACCCAGAAAAGGGTCTTTTTGGAGTTCTTTTTTTTTTTGTGGGGGGAGTCACATCTGGCAGTTCTCAAGGGATATTCCTGGCTCTGTGTTTATAAATCACTCCTGGCAGACCAGATGGGATACTGGAGATGGAACCTGGGTTGCCTGGGTACAAGACAAATACTCTACACATTGTTCTATAGCTCTGCCTTCCCCCCAGTTTTTTTTTTTTAATAAGAAAAAAACAAAATAAAAAGTGTGAGTTGCAGAGAGTGGCTGCCAGAAAAAGCAATAAATTCCTCTTTGGGCTGGCCCCACTTTGGCATAATTTATGTTATATGCAAATCTAAAGGAAGTAAGGGTTAGGTTTTTGGAGGGCAAAATGAGAAGACTGTTCTTATTATCTTTAAACTTTTGAAAGAATATGTTTCTCAAAACCTGCTCTTATCTGTGATCTTTAGGATAAGGACAGACATCCTTGGTTCTTGTTTCATAATAACTTTAACCTGGTTTTAATCATTTATATGTACAGTTCCACTTTCAAAAATTCTGAATTAATTGGTTAAAGGTCACACTATTCCTGTTGAACCCCCAGATATTTAATATCAACTTTAGTTGGGAACCTTAAGATTCCAAATATATCATCTTAACTCCAGTGTATGAGCCACTGGACAAAGAGGTATGATTCCTGTGTCTTAGTGAGTACCATCAACTCCATCATGTTGTAGATACCCAAGGGCATAGATTGGAGTTACTTGGGTCCATTTGAGAAAAGGAACAACCTCTTTCAAAGACCAAAAT
Source organism: Suncus etruscus (assembly GCF_024139225.1). Lineage (NCBI taxonomy): Eukaryota > Metazoa > Chordata > Mammalia > Eulipotyphla > Soricidae > Suncus > Suncus etruscus. Next base: position 34,739,669 of record NC_064848.1, read on the forward strand.
CCACAGCTGATGACATGGCTTACCACGTGGGTAAAATATGTTCTGATAGAACAATCTCTTAACCATTAAAATGTAGATAAAGAAATTTTTGAGATTGGTTTTGCAAAGAACTCATGTAAAGTATTATAACAAAATTGCTGCAATATTTTGCATGAAACAGAAGGTGTCTATAATCAGAAAAAAGATAGCAAAAGAAATAATGTTTTTGGCAAAGCCACATATTCGAGGAAAGTGGTGTGGTTGGGGGGAGTTTTACCCCAGAGTAATTTACAAGTGCTGACCAGGAAACTTGATATTGAGTTTTAAGATGCCACTTTTGAGGCTGAGAAAATAGCTCTGAGTTCTGGTGTGAGGCTTCTCAGGTGGGAGTCTGAGTTTCTATCACCTCCTTGCATGTTCTGAGAATTGCCAAGTGTGGTCCCATCCAAACCCCCAAAATAACTCTTGGTGATGAGAGGGAGAGAAGAAAGCTGAAATTGCAATGGCATTAATTAATCTTTATGAGGTATGACAAGTTCCATTATGGAACTACTGTTTCTTCCTTTGTTTTTTTGTTTGTTTGTTTGTTTGTTTGTTTTTTAAGTATGGAACACTTCACGAATTTGCGTGTCATCCTTGCGCAGGGGCCATGCTAATCTTCTCTGTATTGTGCTGCCGAAGCGAGCACCTGTTTCTTCTTTTGTAATACTCTATAACCTCTTCACATCTCTGACAGTGTGGGAAGAGAAGCTTAAGTGGACATTTTAAGTAGTGTAGCAGCAATCACTAGCTGGGCATGTCTGATCACAAATCCCTTAGAAAATAGGAAATGAGAACAGAGTATATACAAAGTTTTCCCAGTGTAATTGTAGATGACATATATGTAATCTCACTTTCTGTATCTTGGCCAGGCTATTATGATCACATGTCCCTGCCACTGCACCCATATTAGAACTTTGATGAGAAAATCCCACACCACTTTAAGAATTATTGTCCTGAGCCAGCTCAGACCCCTCTCCCAGGAGGCCTCAGGAGAACCTACCACATTATTGAGCTCCAAGTACTGGGCTTGAGGGGACTTGCCCACCATTTGTTTTCTTAATGCCCAGCTATAAGCAACAGAGTTTATAGTTGCAAATGAATTTTTTCCCTTATTGCAAATGGCTTTGATTTAATAATAACATTTTCCAAACCATTGGCCCATAATGAGGATTATTGCCTGTGGGTATTTAATATAGGAAAAAAGAAATGGGCCCACTTCACCGTGCAAATGGCTGTCACAAAGCCTGCAACTGAAGGGCTGGAATACAACTGCTACAACATTGTCTGGAGTGGTATAAAGATACAGACAATAAACATCTCTCTTGTTGGTCTCTCCAGGTCTCAACACTAATTTTGCTGGGAATAAAATCTCAAAAATTAAGGTCCCACTTACACAAGGGTTTTACACAGACCCTGGAAAGGGTTGAGAAGTTTGTGAACTACATCAAATGTGAACTAGCATCAACTGTTTAGGCCCAGGAATCAGTAAGGAACCTGAAATTAAGTGAATGGGGATAACTGAAAGAGTCATTTAAGTATAGATAGAGGAGACAGAATATTTTAGGCATCTTTAATGTTATATCATTTTATCATCCAAATAACAAAATGTGAATCCTCATGCAGGTTTTATAGGCTAAGAGGAGGAAGTTGGGAAATACAAAAGAAGTGAAACACTGAGACCCTAGAGAACTTTTTATTCCTCTATTCAGCCAGTAATAGATTCCCTCATTGAATGACTTTTCTCTTCTGCATTAATATGACACCAAGTCATGTATAGACCACTTCTCTACACCAATTGATGGTTCCTCAACCTGGTAGGTAACTTTCCCTATTATTTTGCATAAGAAGATTGAAGTGATCAACAGCTAGAAATATTTTTTATAACTGCATTGCTGGTTAGTATTAGAGTTGGGATTACAAAATGACAGATTTACTCTAGTGCCAAATTCTCTGCAGGTCCAAAGAATTGGTAAGTATATTTGTGAGTCTAAAGAAGCCTAAATTTTATATTACTTTTGAATTTCCAATATTCCCCTAAAACTTTGTTCAAATTGACCTTTCCCTATCAATGCCTTGATTTATCTGTCAGTTCTTTCATACATGTTTTATCTCAGGCTATTTCCATCACTAGGTCTTAGCAGTCTTTGGGATTCTCATCTATTTGGTAGTTCATGAAGCCTTAAAGTAGTATTTTGATTTTGAAAAAGAAATTTAAAAAGCCTTAGTATTTTGGCAGGAGTGATAGAGCAGCAGTAGGGCTGTTTCCTTGCATGTGGCTGACCCAGAAGGGCCTGGAGTCTACCCCAGCATCCAATATGGTCCCTTGAGCCAGGAGCGATTTCTGAGCGCAGAGCCAGCAGTAACCCCTGAGTGTCACTAGGTGTGATCCAAACTATGTGTGTATACATATATAGCCTTAGTATTTATTGACTTAAAATAAATTCTAAAAGCTCCTTCTGAGCTAGATAAGTCAGTAATTATAGAGTAGGTCCAATTTGTAGTTGATGATATTTCGAGACATTTTTCCCTCTCTATACCCCAAACCTTTGTGCAGAGGTATATTTCTGTAAGTTTTTTAGATTGCTTTAAAATACACTATAGTGACTATATAATCATCTAATTATAATTTTTATATATTTCTAGTGATGCAATCCCCTCCATAGTCTACATATGTTTGATTAGAGTCCTAGCAGGAGTGCTGTCCACGTGGTCCAGGTTGAGCTTTGAACAAGATACTCATTCAAGTAACCAGATGTACTAGAGTGAAGCATTAGCGGGAAGATTGTGTGTGTCCTGGTGTAGAATCAAATAATTAGTGATGGTGCTGGATGGCGATGGATGGCGATGGATTCCTTTCTGCCACCCCAGGCCACATGGCTCTGCAACTCCATCCAGCTGGCCGGGTCCCAGGCCCAGGTGAAATCACTCACTCACACGCAGGCTTCAGGAAGAATCATCTTTATTCAAGCCCTAGCCACCACATGTGTGTGGCCTATTCATAACCTTTCAAGCACAGCATTATTTTGCTAGCCCTGCATCTTATCTCCTGTTAGCCATCTTTCCTTTGGGCTCCATGCGGCCCAAAGATCCAAAAGCCGGCCAAGAAACAAAAAGGGCCCGAATCCCTTTCGTCCCAGGCTTATCTAACTTTTTCCCGACCCCTCCCAGGAATGGGAGGTCTTCCAGGTAGGGTCACACCTATTATCCGGTTCCCTAGACCCCTCCCAGAAATGGGTGGGTCTTGGGGTACACCACATTTCCCCCTTTTTTAAATATTTTCATGCGCCAACGTAATAAAGTGAAAATTAATATACCAGCCCTTTTCAAAAACATATTTTTGCAAAATATACTTTACACCTGTAACCTAAAATTCTATTAATGCTTTTTTACCAAGCACTATTTTGGAACTTTCATGTTTCTATACTTTTAAACTATATTGGGGGAACTTTAATGTTCCTATATATTTCCTATACACAAGTACTTTAGCATACATGCATAACATACATTTTAAAAACAGGCTAAGTACATTAAAATACACAGTAAAACATTTTGCAATTGAAAATATTAACTCTGAAAGACAACAAAACACATTTAAATTATAAAGAAAATGACTTAAGACAAAGATGCAGGTGGTTAGAAATTAGATGTTTAAATGAGCTAAACTGAATTACTTCCCTTTTATTTTTATTTTTTAACCACTAACTAACTAAAATTTATCCCATCACCAACTATGAGTAAAATATAATGACCCACTAATTTTCTACACCTAAAACCATAGTTCAGATGATTAATTTGTCCCACGCTGATCTCACCACGTGGCTTCTTTAAACTTTTAAAGTTCAGATGTTGTTTTGTTCCACGCTGATTTTACCACGTGGCTTCCTTCCATGGTTTCAGGCCCTGCAGACGGTTTTGTAGACCATGAGGTTGCAGGTTCCGCTGCTTACTGCCGGTTCGCTTCTGTAGTTTTACCTTAGTGATCTGGAGGATGGATTTCAGGCTTGCCGCCGGAGCAAAAGCTGAGCTGAGCCGAGCCGAGCCGAGCTGCTTGGAGCTTTTCTCCACCTTTTTCCTTTGGGCAGCACTTAGCAAGCCAGTTTTTGGCCACACCTTACAGGGCACTTTTGGGTGTTAAAAGTCCAAAGTTATTTAAACTAAAAGTTCAGTTCGAAATTTCCAAAGTCGAAATCCAAATTCAAGCCAAAGGTCATTTTTAGAAAATCAGTCCACTTTAAATACAGTCTTTTTTCTCCTCCGTTTCCAATTTAGACTTTTAATAAGTTTTTGAAGAGGCCGAGGTTTTGGGTTTTTGTAACAAAGTTTTAGTTCTGGGCCTGGGCTGGAGGTGATGCAAGCTTTCACCTTTGTACTTTCAGTTGCCCTTCTGCCCCTAGAAGGGGTTGCGGCCATCTTTGAACATGGCTTTACGTGGCCAAACACTTTGGGCTGACTGCATCTGAACAAAGCGAAAATTAAACAGAAGAGCAGAAATTTCACCATTTTTGCTGATTTTTTTGGGTCCAGGATTCAGGTTAAAGTTCGGAGCGCCATTTGTTGCATAAAATAATTAACGATGGGGCTGGATGGCGATGGATGGAGGCCTTTGTGCTTAGGCCCCAGCCACGTGGCTTCATCCCCCATCCAGCCGGCCGGGTCCCAGGCCCAGATGATCGGCGTAATCAAGACTCACTCACACACAGGCTTTAGGAAGAATCATCTTTATTCATGCCCTAGCCACCACAGGTGTGTGGCCTATGTTAACCTTTCAAGCACAGCATTATTTTGCTAGCCCTGCATCTTATCTCCTGTTAGCCATCTTCCCTTTGGGCTCCATGCGGCCCAAAGATCCAAAAGCCGGCCAAGAAACAAAAAGGGCCCGAATCCCTTTCGTCCCAGGCTTATCTAACTTTTTCCCGACCCCTCCCAGGAATGGGAGGTCTTGCAGGTAGGGTTAGGGTTAGGGTTAGGGTAGGGTCACACCTATTATCCGGTTCCCTAGACCCCTCCCAGAAATGGGTGGGTCTTGGGGTACACCACATCCTGGGAATGCTGGGGTTTCACTTCTCTGTATATCAATGTCTAGAAAATGAAAGCAAGATCATGAAGGAAAGTTCTAGGGCCAAGAACTGAAGGGAAAGAAACAGCAAAAGACTGCAGAAGAACAGTTTGTCGAGTGCATAGACAAGGATAATCCATAACAGTCCCTTATGTGGACAAAGAAATAACTTTTATGATAGTCATAAATTTGTCAGTACGTGTGTTTACATATTTGTAAAGGCACAAACAAAATGAACCAATGTATAGTGTGAGCAATAATCATCTTAAGTCCCATCTTAGACTATACTATGTGACAAGGTCAAAATTTTCAGAATTACCTAGAGAGAGAGTAACTGATTTCCAGAGAAGAGGAAAGGCAAAGGAAATCTTTAAGCTATAGGAGACACTTCCCCAAACTTGCTGAGATCTATCAATGACCATGCATATGCATACATATACTGCCTTAGTCTTAATGCATAGATATGAAAGGAGTGTTGAAAATCTATAAATACTTTAAAAGTCATCTTATTCTTTTAAATATTAACTGAGTCTAACCATGGAGAAGATCTTAGGGGTCTAAGAGATATAGAAAAAAGAATAAGTAGCTTTATTGTACTACCAGCCAACGTATGAGAAAATGATTATGGAGATGTTCCAAAAGCAAGAGAAGTTTGTAGAAATGTGGGATCTATGTCAAAATTGTACTCTGAAGGACAGAGGTGGAAGAGAGAATCTGATGGTGGTCCACAGGACAGCATCTGGAGATTTATAATGGGAAAATTCAAAGATTGAGCTCAGCAGAGTGATACCAACAAGAGCACAGACACTCTGCATTGCTCAGTGGCTGTGCATTACTTCTAGCCAAGGAACTATACCACAATATGTAATAAAAGAACTGTACATCAAAGTTCACAATGGGAAAACCACACAGAACTCCATGACACCAATTAATCTTTGATAAAGGGCAACAAATATAAGATAGAGCAAGGAAAGTCTCTTCAACAAAGTGGTGTTGGGAAAACTGGTCAATTATATGCAAAGATGATCTCAGACCTCTCTCTAATACCATGCACAAACTTCAAATCAAAATGGATTAAAGATCTTTCTTTATATTAGACAAGAAACCATAAAGTACATAGATGAAAACATAGGCAAAACACACCATGGCATTGAGAATAAAGGCATCTTCAAGGAGAAAACACCACTGTCAGAAAGTGGAAGCAGAGATAAACAAATGGGATTAATTAAATTGAGAAACTTCTGCACTTCAAAGGAAACAGTAAATAGGATACAAAGGCTACCTATGGATTGGGAGAAGCTATTTACTCAACAAAAAGGATAAAAGTCTAATATCTAATATATTAGATAGAGAAAAATGGGAAGAAAAAATGAACAGACATTTCCTCAAAGAAGAAATACAGTGACCAAAATGAACATGAAAAATGTTCCATATCACTAATCATGAGGGAGATGCAAATTCAAACAACAGTGAGGCATCATCTCACATCACGGAGAATAGCACAGACACATCACAGAGTATTCACTGCTGGAGGTAATGTTGTCTAGTTCAACCTTTCTGGAAAATAATATAGATATTCCTAAAAAAAATGATAATTGAGCTTCCTTACGATCTAGTAATACCACTCCTAGTGATATACCCTAGGAACACAAAAACACAATACAGAAATGACCTCTGCAAGCCTATGCTCATCACAGCACTATTTACAATAGCCAGAATCTGAAAGCAACCCAGCCCAATGTTTCTAACTTTTCAAAATACTTAGAATAAACAGGGATTTTATGAGAGAAAGAATTGTGAAATTATGAAAGAGCATAGCCATTTGAAAGAATGAGATGTTTTATTTGCAGAAACAGAGTATACAAAGAGAGAATCATAGGACATAGTTTTAACAGGTATTTTGGAACTAAATCAAGGTTTAAGCAACTTTTTTTCTTGAGGCTAACCAAAGTAATATCAGGAAATTTTTCAGTTGAGATGATTGATAGAAATGACATTCATTCAAAATGAATTGCTACCTGGGTCTCTGAGGTATAGGATTTTCAATGGAAAATCTTCTGTGTTCTATTAAAACTTATGTGCATTGTATATATTAATAATATTTAGGACAGAGGCATATTTATAAATAAACCCACAAAATACCCCCATGCTTTTTCTTTGCTGTAAGATACACAAATTATTACAACACACCATTCTGTGTTTTAAGAATACTAGCAATGACATTACAGTTTATCTCTACAATTAATGAAGACCTTTTTATATAGCTAACCTTCAAGGTTCTTGGAATAAGAGGAACAGTTTGCCCAGATCTTTGGTGTTAGTATCTTTATGTAACAACCCAATTCTTCACTGTCACCTTGGTGTGAGAAATTTAGAACCTCCATCAAAGGAATATTCTAATTCACATGAACATGAAATAAGATCTTTCTAGTTATCATCTATCTTTCTTTGCTTTTTTTCCTTTAACCCTATTTTCTAATCACATGAATTGCTATAGGGGGACGCACAATTTTTTAATTTTTGTTATTCAAGGTAGATTGGCTTTCTCTAATTTGAATTTGAATTCCAGACTTTCAACAGAATAAAATTCCTATATTTAATATTACTGCCATAATTATGCACAATGTTAGAACAGAAAACATTTGTCTAGGACAAAACAATTTGCTTGAGAATCTTTTAACTTCTTGTTATTTAACTTCAAAATTTAAGATTTATTTTTTAATTAATTTATTTATTTTTGGTTTTTGGGCCACAGCTGTTGACGCTCAAGGGTTACTCCTGGCTATGGGCTCAGAAATCGCTCTTGACTTAGGGGACCATATGGGACGCTGGGGGATCAAACCACAGTCCGTCCTAGGCTAGCGCAGGCAAGGCAGACGCCTTACTGTTTGTGCCACTGCTCCAGCCTCAAAATTTAAAACATTTTTAATTAATCTTCAGGGTCTGTAACATGGTGAAAACTTTGCCAAGAGGATATACTGGCTACAGAATTTCCCTACGTTGGCTGTAGGGTCCCAGTCTAAACACATGAATATTAGCTGCCAATATGTAAAAACTGTGTCATTTTTATTGTTATTGTTCAACATCCTAGGTAGACCTAGAAGTCTCTCAGTTGTCTCTGGAACTACATCTTTTTTCAACTGAGCAAAATAAAAATCTCTCAGTGCTTACCTGATGCAGCTGGGTTTAAGTACGTGCTAATGAACCAGCAATTGTCTCAAATACATTTTAATAAATTCACTTCCAAGAAGCTTTTTGCAACTGAGATAAGAATATTAAAAAGAGGGGCCGGAGCCACAGCAGTACGGCATTTGCCTTCCACGCAGCTGACCTAGGTTGGACCATGGTTTAATTCCCGAGCTTCCCATCTGGTCTTCCAGGAGAGATTTCTGAGCGAATAGCCAGAAGTAACCCCTAAGCATCACCGGGTGTGGCCCAAAATCCAATATATATATAAAATATTTAATATATAATATATAATTTAATTAATATTAATTAATTTATATGTAATATATAATATATTTAATATATTAAAATGTATGGAAGCTTGTATTAGGTGATAGAAACAAAACAAATGGATATTTTTTTTTCTGTACTTCTCATAGGGAGTAATAAATATTAGACCTTGAGAAGGAGTTTTTCAAAAATTTCCTCTGCCTTCTTACCTGAACTTCATTTTCTTCTCTATCCTACAGACTTCCTGCAGAAGTGAAAACTATGACTCAATTATGCAAGCAGTGAAGAGTAACTTCCTTCTATGTACATGAATCATTCGCTTATTATCAACTATTATATACTGAGCTGATCTATTGGGAAGACAATGCTGGAGACTGTTTTCTTGAATAGGGATGAATACACTAATCTCTAACCTATATAAATTGTATGCTTAGTATATAAACAACTAACCAAATAACTAGAATATAGGATATATTAAGTATGCGTGAAAAATAGATGTAGTTGACCAGAACAAGGAGTAACTTTTGTCAGGGAAGTCAGGGAAACCTTGAACATCATACAAGTGATTTGTATCTATACCTTATGCACTCAGACCCTTTCAAAGTTCTCAAACAGTAAGAAGGACATACAAAAGTGGAAGAACTATGAACGTATGAAAGGAAACAGCATTTTTGTAAGGACTGAAGTGTTAGGTGTCGAAAAACATAGAGCACATACAAGGATCTTAGGAGCCTGGTTAAGGTCAAAAGAGCAATTTTTTTTGAGTAGTTGGAGAGTCATCCAAGGTATTTAAGGTGAACATGATACAAACTGTATATCTAGAAACCATAAAGAAAGTATTGATCTGGAAAATTTATATCAGAAGTCAAGATTTCAGGAAATATTTCATTAAGCAATCAAGAGATATAGATAAAATGAATGTGTTACTGAGGGCCTGAGTTTAAACCCTGGTAGTAGAACTGGAAAAAAAAAAAAACTAGACAAATGAAAGCATAACATAGGAAATAATAGATTAGATACAGGGTATTGTAGAATATATATGACAAAAGTGATTTTTTACTAAATAGAAGAGTTCTGACTGTTGAGTAATTAAAAATAATTTTCCATATATAAATTATCCTATATGAACAAAGGAGACATTTGAGTGATACATCCTTAACATATGAACTTGATATTTATGACTAACTTTCAATCCTTAGATATGTGTATACTTTATCACTGCTTTTGTTCTTCTTATTTATCCACCAGTCCATAATCTCTAACAGGATATAAGAATCCATTAGAAGTTGCCAGTTCTTCCTTTCTGACACTCAGATCTTTTACATTATGGCATAAAAACAATTTCACACAATTCAGAAAAGGAAGAGAGCAGAAAAAGTAAGAATGTAGACAGAGCAAAAGAAGGTACAAGTCTTTATTTCTTAAAGGATAATTTTGGTAGGCAGAGGAAGTATCCAATTTGGACCATCAACCAAGCCTAAAATATCCTCCTGCCCAACACCTGGCCTCTTTGGCTCTTTCCAACGGTTACTGGGAATTTTGGAAGCATAATTTGGCTGGCTGGGCTATTCTTTGGAGAGCTCTGCCGAGTCATGTCCCAGCCGTCATCACTAACTGAAATGGAATATGGAAGAATAATACCTACTGTGGAAAATACTAGTAGGGATTATACTAACAGGAATAAATACTTTTTAGTTTAAAGGGGGTGTTTTGTTTTCTGTGTGTTTAATTTCAAATATATTTAAAAGTAAAAACAGTAATTTTACAGATAATTCACCTAGCATAAAGTTAGCTTGAGAAGAGTGTCCTTGGAAATGCTTGAATGGTATTTGTATTGTATTTTGATTTTATTTTATAGAAATCTTGATAGGAATGAAGGTATGTCAGGAAATATATTCAAATACTATCTTAAAATATTTGAATGATGAGGTTAAGAGTGTTAAAGTAGGTTCTTTTGATAGTAACATTACTTACAGAGATTAAATGGTTTATCTGAAAATTATATATATATATATATATATATATATATATATAGAGAGAGAGAGAGAGAGAGAGAGAGAGAGAGAGAGAGAGAGAAATATTTCTTTTTTTCCAAGGCCTTCTGTAGCAATCACATATTTAGGTGAGCTTCATTGTCAATATTACTGTACATAAGAATTTTTTGGATTAAACATTTTGACTTAGTAGATGTGATTGGAGCCTAGAAATTTGTGAGTTAGCATACCAGGTGATTGGTGTGTGCTCTGTAGCTCTTCATCTTCTGTCTATTATAATTTTGCTTGAGTTTCTTTTTTTTAAAATCATGACTTTTCTTGAGAGGACAGAGATTTTGCACTAGTGACAGTCTTCTCCAATGCTAGAAAGCACTTGTTTAAATATGGGTAAAATTTTGAACTGCTTGAGTCTCATATCTGCTTGCAGCAGGGGATGTAAAAAGAAGAGACAATTGAGGACAGCACGTTTCAAATAAGGGTGATCATCATTTCTCCTGGGGTAATAGGCTCCCCTTGGAGAAAGAAATTACAAATCACTAATAGTTCACATGGCAGAAAATTGCAAATTCCAAGCAAAGTAAATATGTTTTTCCATTTCTGGAATTTTCAATAGACTATAATATAGAAGGGTACAATATTAATGGGTAGCTATCAAATAGAAAAGTGATGTTAAATTACATAATCAATTTAATGTTCTGGGTCACTTAACAAAGAAATCTGTTCTCGCAATGTCATTAATTTAGTTTTCAATATTCCATTCACAAGTCTTGTTTTAACTTTTGCGAAATATTTGGTATATCAAATTCTTCCATAAACATCTGTAACAGCTGTATAAGGGAACCCAGACCAGCTGACCTTTCTCCTTTTACAGTCTGATCATGGAAATGAGAACATAATTAGCCATGATGAGTGGCTAAACAAAGTTGGGCCAAACCATCAAAGCAGCTGTTGGCTTTCCACAGACTTTAACTCTCTTGCCTCCTATTATATTTTAGAAAGTTCACATGCAAGGTATTTGGTTATATGAACTGTGTGGGAATGTGTATGAATGTGTCCAAATGTATATGTCCATAGGTAGTTGAATTTAATGCAAGTATAACAAGAAAGGTACAGAAATTATATTAGATATACACAAAAATACATACATTTATATTTGCACATGCATATATATATTGGCTTTAGGGCCACACCCAGTGTTGCATAGGGGTAACTCCTGGCTCTGTACACAGAAACCAATTTTGGCAAAGCTTGGAGACCGTATGGGATTCCACAGATCTTGAACCTGGGTTGGCTCCATGCAAGGCCTGCTCAATACCCACTATGCTATCTATTGGTCCTAAAAGATATAGGAATTTAAAATAGCAATTGCTTAAAATTGGAGCTAATGTTTCAGTTAAATGTTGTCAAGTCATTAGGTTCCTTTGCTCTACAGTGGTAAAATACCACATGGCTTCTCAAGTAACATTAATAAATAATTTTTCTCTCAAGTGCCAACTGATCTGGAAGTAGTTATCTGAAGGGCTGCCTTGTCACCAAAGCTGAGTACAAATGAAAGATCGCCAGAAAGATTGTTAGTGCATTCCATTACTGAAGAGAAGATATCATAATTAAAAAAATAGGGACAAGAAGGGTCTCAGATACAACAATAATGAACGATACACATATTAGTGATGGATGTGGTATGGTAACAACTTGTAGATAAATATAAACACTCTGGCAAACAAGTCACTTTATTTCCTTTGTTTCTAAATAAATAAATACAATCATACATACATACAGACATACTGGATCTAGAACATAATGTGCTTTCAGGCTTCCATTCTTTGAATCACTAAATAACACTCAAGATGTTCATTCATCATAATTTGAGTGTCTACCAAGTGCCTGGAGTTATGCCACGACTGAAAGTTGAGTAAATTGACCACAATTAGGTCACTTTAAGTTCAAAATTAATATTTTCTCTGCTTTTTATCATGGCACCATAATTTCCAAAAACTATTAATGATAGAGCTTCATGCAATAATGCTTAAGTAGTGAAATCCAAGTCCTGAATAAGCATATAAAGAAAAAAAGTTGATTTGTAAATTAAGTACATCTTTGTTGAATGAAAGTTTGATTGTACACTCACTAATTTTTACAAATATAAATGGCAACCATGGAAGTGAAATAAAAAGTAGGTAGATCTCTAATATTCTCAGACATTCTGCACAGTTTGAGCTCATATTCAATAATGCGATGGACTTAAAAGACCTTATCCACCGCAATTCATCATTTTAGAAGGCATAGGGGCAGAAAAATCCATTTGGTGCTTTGACCACATTTTCAATTCTGAAAGTTTCCCAAGTGAAACAAGCCATGGTAGGATCAACAAGGAGAATGGTATAATGATATTGCCTTTAGCAGTTTGGGTGAAGGGGTGGGGTATTAAGTTTTTATAAGAGTAAAGATTTTTTTGGAAAAGAGTTGCTTATTCAATATACTTGTTTCTTCAAGTTCTAACCCTTGGCAGTACTATTGGTGATGGGTCAAAGAAATGGATTCCTAGTTTTCTTAGACATTCTGATACTACAGGAAATATTGATTACTCATTCAGATAGGTTATTTATTTCCACTGCTAGTGAAAATACTTTTAAAAAATCAAAGTCCTTTTCTATACTCCTCCTTCATAATGTCCTAATACTCAGGGTGTGTCCTAATAAAATATTGCTTGAATCATATAGATTTATTTAATTCCATTGCTACACACTTGGCTTTTTCTTAAACCATGTCCTGAATTCCTTAACTTTTAACACGTCCCCACTAAGCTCCCATTATTGATTTATCTAACTTTCAGTTACTCTCTGCTGATGCATATTTTAAAGAAGGTTATTTTATTTTGCAGTTAATTGCTGAACAGTGATTCCCCCATCACACAGTTAATAGTCAATTGAATAGCCACTGTACCTGACATGTTGTACCAGGGAGGTAAAATGTATTTCTTAAATTTGTCTGTGATAAACTTAATTCATAGTCTTAATTCACAAATTTACCAAAAAGAAAAACAGTGATTTTTAACAAAATGCTTAAAGAATTTTCTTACATCTTTTTCACACACCACTTGACTTAATTAAACATCAGACAAAAGACAAAAGTTCAGGGCCAAAGTGATGGCACAAGCCCTAAGGCATCTGCCTTGCATGTGCTAGTCTAGGACAGTTTGATCCCCAGAGTCCCATATGGTCCCCCTAGCCAGGAGCGATTTCTGAGCACAAAGCCAGGAGTAACCGCTGAGCATCACTAGGTGTGGCCCAAAAACAAAACAAACAAACAAAACACAAAAAAAATACATAAAAAAAGAGTGACTCATCAAATATTTTATGTATAGCCTACTGGTGTTTTAAAATTCTCTTTTGGTATAATATGCTACTAATGTAAAAGTTTAAGTAAATTATCTTTTTTTTTTTTTGTCACACCCAGCAGTGTTCAGGGGTTGCTCCTGGCTCTATGCTCAGAAATCACTCCTGGCAGGCTCGGGGGACCATATGGGATGCCAGGATTCGAGCCACCGACCTTCTGCATGCAAGGCAAATGCTTTACCTTCATGCTATCTCTCCGGCCCCCAGTAAATTATCTTAAGAGGAATATGTTCTCCCTTTGTGTGGGAATAAAATAAAAAATAATTCTCTAAATTAGCTACAACTTTATCCTTTCTGTCACTGATTTTCTAATTATTCTATTACTTATTGTATTATTACATTTTGCAGATGGAGAAATAAGCCTGCATACTTTGTTCAAAAAAATATAGATAAAAAGTGACTGAGCTTGGTTGAACAAATGCCTCACCTCCCCTTCTGTCTGTCTTTCTGTCTCTCTCTCTCTGTCTATTTTATTTTCTTGGATTTTTTGTTTGTTTTGTTTTTAAACTACATCTAGTTTCACTCAGCAATTACTATTGGCTCAGTACTAATGTTGACAGGGCTCAGAGTACCATAGCAAGTGCTGGAGATCAAATTCAGGTTGATCTCATACAAGACAAGCACCCTACCCACTGTAGGTAGACTTTGGCCTCTCTCATATTCTTACATTTGCATAGAACTTCTTTAAGTTCAATAATCAATGGAACTAAGAAGTCTTTTTATATCAGTCTGCTCATACAGGCATTTTTGATTTCTGGGTTCTGAAAGGTCACTGACAAATGCTCCCCTTAAATTTATAGCAAAAGTTCTCTTTACAAAGACATTACTTATCAGTACTGTCTATTGAACCAGGTAATCTATCTAGATCATGTCCTTGAACCCTATTACATAAGATAACAATACCTATATATTGCAAAGTAGATATTATTTCTCTTTTATACAAAGGAGGAAATTGAATTTCAATAATTAACTTAATGACCCATATACATATTTTCTGGAAAGTACAGGCACACACTCTTAACATGTGTGAATGACAAAAAAGAACTGCAGTGTTTACCCTCCTTTTGCCCACATACAAATAACTTCTTTCTGCCTACAGAAGTTACTACAATAAAACCATATCTTCAATGAGTAAAAGTCCTCTTTGAAGATTAGTTTGTGTTTAAGTTTTGCTAGTGGGAATCTGACACTCTTTGATCTGTCCTACTCCTTCCCATCTGTCTGCCATATCTTGAGCTACAGTGTGGCCATTCTGAACAATTTCCCCTCATTTTACAAATATTTCAAGACTTTCTGTGTTAGTGAGTGGATTTAGAGAAATGCCTACCCAGATTACAAATCATGCTTGATATTACTTAGGTTTGCCTTTTTTATTACTCATGCTTTTTGGTGACCTTTGACACAAGTGGTGGGTTGGATGGGTGATTTCCTCATGAAATGGGAAATGATTGGTTCAAGGCTGAATGATGAACAGGTGACCTGATAGAGAAATTATGGCTAATCAAATTGTTCCTATCTTAGTCCATAGGCTGGATTGTCTCTAAACAGAACTCATTTTGCCCTTCTTCCTGGCTTTAAATAAAAGCCTGAATTTCCCAAATCTCTTTCTTAGTCAATAAAATAAGGGTCATAATAAGAATTCAATTAGGGAATTGTTGGGAGGAATAAATGAGATAAAGCCTACAAAACTCTTGGCACCAGTACTGGTAGAAAATAAATGCTCTAATATATCAGTGGTTCTATGTCCTAAATTTGCTCAGGACTATTGTGGTTTATGACTGCTGTGACTTATCTTTGCACAGTCTTAACATTGTGGTTCTAATGGTTTCCAAGTACTGAGAACCCATAATAGTCGGCAAAGATTATCTTTCTGCTTGGTTATTCTAAATTAAAATAACTATAATTTTCACCTTAGTATCAGATCTAAAATTTTACACATAAAAGCCTTGAAAAAGTACAGTGATTAAGGTACATGCCTAGCATTGACAATATCTGAGTTCGGTTCCCTGTGCCTCATGGTCCCCTGAGGGTACACATTGGGAGTGAACCTTAGCAGTACCAGCCCCATTTGCATTGCATTTTAATGCCTTTGTATTGAGCTGTTGTCCAGATTGACGGAGAATTGCCCTGCTCCCACCCCACCCCCAGCCTTCTGATCACTGCTCAGAATTCTACACAACAAAATCTAAACCAAAGAGAACAACAACAAAAAATCAAGACTGCAATTCTATTACAAATACTGTTTGTTATTTCTCCTGGGTGGTCTATTTACTTTTGTTTTCATTGATCTGCAGGAATAAAAAAATTGGAAACTACTAGAAAATGATGAATACTATTTACTGTTAGCTGTAATAAGTAATAGCATAAAATATTACCTAATTTTAAGTGTAAATGGCCCAGAAGTTTGAGAGGGAATGGGAGGTAGAACTGGCTTTACCTGAACATCTCCAGGTCTGAGGAAGTTTCTTGGTTGTTTAAAACTGGCAAAAAAAAAAAAAAAAAAGGTTTAAATACCGTATTTATTCGTTTATAATGCGCACCATGATTTTCAATTAAAAATCGGTATAAATTTTTGTTTCACACCAAGCATTGTAATTGACAAAAAATATGTTGTTGAACACGTGCGGCCATGATAAAAATCATTTATTGACAACATAAACAGGTATAAACACAATACCAAAATAAAATGACTGGTAACTTCCAAGTCTGATTCATCAACAGATACACTAAAGAGTTGTTTCCATTCTTCTCTAGTTAATTTTTCATTAGTATCCCAGTTGGCAGGAACATCTGTTTCTCCAGTTTCTTGGCTTTCTTCTGAGTCTGAATTCCATAGCAGGTCGTCTTCTGTGACGTCCATTTTATTGCTGATGCCTGTCTTCAAAAACTCTTGATGATCATTTCTTTTGGTGTGTCTTCCCATGATGTTTTAACCCAGGATGTCACGAGAGATAGACCAGGTTTCTTGAGCCCGGAAAGGGCGCAGAGCGAACTCACAATTGGCCTGCGCTCTCATTGGACCGGCCACCACTGCCACCCCACCCCAGCCCTCGTTTATAAGGTGCACCCAAACTTTGATTCCTTTTTTTGGTAGAAAAATCTGCGTGCTATACTTGAATAAATACGGTAGTTCAGTTCTGTGGTATTCTTTTTTTATTTTCATGCTCAACTGAAAGACTCTTGCTGGAGGAAGGAAAAAGTTTATATATATTATATATATAATGGTATATCTCATCTGTATAATGAGATATAAAACACACACCACCCTTCACCAGTGCATATTTCCCTGCTATCAATGTCCCCAAAGTGAGGAAGGAAGAAATTTAAATAAAGAAGTCAAAGGTTGAAAAGGAAAAGAGTACTTGATATCTGCCCACAAAAGAGACTGTGATTAAGGGGAGTGTCAGAGAAAAACTTCCAAGAAGTTCGTTTTCTTACTCTGATATCAGGCTCCTCACAGTTTTCCCCTCGCTTTATAATTAAAAAGAACTTTATCTCATTTCAACAGTCTATAGAAGTAAATATTAAATTTGATTTTCATTTTCTCTTGTCTAATCAGTCTGTTGACTTTTTGCCTTTCAACTCATTCTAAATGTAATCACCCTATTTTAGTATTTTTTTAACCTATCTCCAGAAGGGGAAAATGGTCACTTTTCCCAGAGCACTTAGAGCTTCAAATATTTAAAGATATCTTTTCATTCATCTTTAATCAGTTCTATCAGAAAAAATTTAGTAACAAAAATGAAAACAATGATTACAATTGCCAAAGGATTTATAAAAAAAAATAGTACTTGGAAGCATATATATATATATATATATATATATATATATATATATATATATATATATATAGAAAAGTTCTATATCGGGGCCGGAGAGATAGCATGGAGGTAAGGCGTTTGCCTTTCATGCAGGAGGTCATCGGTTCGAATCCCGGCGCCCCATATGGTCCCCTGTGCCTGCCAGGAGCAATTTCTGAGCCTGGAGCCAGGAATAACCCCTGAGCACTGCCAGGTGTGACCCAAAAACCAAAAAAAAAAAAAAAAAGTTCTATATCACTTCTAACAATAAATATGTTCCATTTAATTTTCCAGGGGTTGGACCAATAGCACAGTGGCTTGGCCATTTGCCATGGACATGGCCAACCTGGATTTGATCCCAGGCACCCTATATGATTCCCCAAGCCTGTCAGCAGTAATCTCTGAGCACATATTCAGGAATAACCTGAGCACTGCTAGATGTGCCCCCCCCAAATATATATATACCATCTAATTTTCTTTGAAAAAGTTGGAAATAAAATTCAATTAGGAAGATATTATTGATAAATAAAATAATGTACATTGTTTTAAAATATTTGAAGATGTTTCTAGATATACTATAGATAGAAGAAAACAAAAGCAAAGCAGAGATAAATGTGCAGGGTAGAATTAATAACAATATTGAATTAAATTTGCTTTGATATATTGATTAAAACTTGAGAAGAGGCAATAATTAATTGTTATATTCTCAGGCACATTAGCATTTTTAAGTTTATTGAGAAATATTTCACATACGTCACTGTATTAATTACAAGGCATGTTTGATTTACATATAATGAAATTTAATTACAACAGGTTCATTAACATTCATATTCTCATTTAGATACAATAAAAACATAGAAAAATAATTGTTTTGCTGAGAACTCATGAGATTTTTAAATTTTTTATGTCAGTTTATGACTTGCAATACTATTACAAATAGAGTTTTGTTTTTAATTATACCACATGTTTATTTATTTTTATTGGTTTTTGGAACACACCAATGGCTCACGAGGGTGACTCCTAGCTCTGCACTAAGAAATCACTCCTGGTGGGCTCATGAGACCATATGGGATGCTGGGAATCTAACTGGGTCCATTCCAGGTCGGCTGCATGAAAAGCAAATGCCTTACTACTGTGCTATCTCACTGGCCCTACAAATAGAGTTTTAATACCACACCCTCAGAGTGTCAGAGTCCTTTCAACAGTTTCTCAATGTCTTTATTCACCCTCCTGCCACCCCACCCACTTGGTAAAGTCAGTCTTGTAGGTCAACTCTCAGGAGCTAACACCATTGACCATTTGGATCAATTTATTAATGTTTCTTTTATCCCACATATGAGAGCTATTTTGTGTTTGTCCAAGCTTCACATAACATTAAGATCAAACCTTAGACTAATATTTCTCAGTATTTTATTTATATCTATTTATTTTAATTTAATAACAGAGGCATCCTTGTAAACAGAGAGATTCTTTCCTTTTCAATTATTTTTTAATTTTTGATTTAATATTTTATATTTATTTAGTAAATTATATAATTTATGTGTAATTAATCACATTTCTGTTCATCCATCAGTGGTCATTTTGGTTGCTCCCATCTTTATTATCAAAGACAATCCTGCTGTTAACACATGTATGGCCACATTTTTTTTTGTAAATTTATTTTTTTCCATTGGATTTACTCTAAAAAGTTGAATTGTAGGCCCATAAGACAATACTGTTCTAATTTCAAATTTTGAGGATTCTTCATAACATTTTCCATACTGCCTATACTCATTTGTTATCCCATAAATATATTTCAAAACATCCCTTTTATGCACATCAACATCAGTATTCACTTTTCTTTATCTTTTCTTTCCTTTTCTTTCTTTTCAAAAAAAATTTTTCTCAGCCACTCACACTAGTTTTGTTTTATTATTCAGAAAATTCCATCAATTAAATACAGGATCTGGATGGTTTTCAAACCATATCCTTTTCTTTTTTTTTTAATTATAATTTTTATTTTAATCATAGTGGCTTACATATCGTTCACAGCAATATTTTAGGTACATATTAATATTGAATCAGAGGAATTCCAACCACTGAATTGTCCTCCTTCCTCCTCCGCTCCTGTCCTGCCTCCCATAGCCTCCACCCTCACCGCTGGGGCTGCTAGAATGAGTGGTCCCCTTTGTGCCTACCTTACTACTTAGTGATCTTTCAACTGTTTGGTCATGGTACCTCCATTATATCCCCCTCTAATTGGGAGGCGGGACTAGATAGTTAAGGTTATGTGGTTTTGTTTGAAGAAAAGTAATAAAATGGGGTAAAAATCAAATATGTTGAAAATAGGCAGAGTCCTTCTAGAGGCTTTCATCCTCGGTTTAAGAGATGAAGGGGGAAAAAAAGGTGGAACACCACATCAGTATAAAAAGAAGTACCGAGGGGCCGGTGAGGTGGCGTTAGAGGTAAGGTGTCTGCCTTGCAAGCACTAGCCAAGGAAGGACCACAATTCGATCCCCCGGCATCCCATATGGTCCCACCAAGCCAGGGGCAATTTCTGAGCGCTTAGCCAGGAGTAACCCCTAAGCATCAAATGGGTGTGGCCCGAAAAACGAAAAAAAAAAAAAAAAAGAGAAGTACTGAATAAAATATCTAGTGAGCACTACAGCAATAAAGATAGGCACCGCATACTTGCCATGGTCTTGAGATAAAAAAAAAAAAAACATGACCGAGCACAAAATGGAAGAAGAGAAAAGAAGAAAGAAAATAAATAAATAAAAATGGAGACAACCAGTTCAATATCCACACCAAATCAAAGAAACTGAGAAAAGCTAGATAGATACATAAAAAAAAAAAAAAAAAAAAGATTATTTTGTGCTTTTTGTCTCTCTTTTTTTCCCCCTCCTGCACAGGCACAGTAAACATTGGGGTCATTCAAAAAAGAATTCCCTTGGCCTAAGAGATACAGGGTTTCTCCACCTTTGGAGTATATTATCATGAGATTAACTATAGACTCCTTTCTAGTTCATTTACTCTCCCATTGGTGCTTTTGTGGTGTATGGAATACTTCTGCTTTGTCCTGGGTGGTAAAATCAGGTCTCTGTATCTAGAGATCTCAGTCTCTGCACAGGTCAAGAATGGAACTTATGGTGAAGTCTTTCTTTGTGGTTCTAGAAGTTCTGTTTCTTTTTTTTTTTTTTTTTTTTTTTTTTGGTTTTTGGGTCACACCTGGCAGTGCTCAGGGGTTATTCCTGGCTCCAGGCTCAGAAATTGCTCCTGGCAGGCACAGGGGACCATATGGGGCGCCGGGATTCGAACCGATGACCTCCTGCATGAAAGGCAAACGCCTTACCTCCATGCTATCTCTCCGGCCCCGAAGTTCTGTTTCTTTAGTGTCATTTTAATCCATCTTCTGTGGTTGGTGGTCTTGGTCCTTGCACTGATCCTAGGATGGAGCTTGGGATAGCGTCCTTTGTTATGTTACCAGAAGATCCATTCAATTGCTACTGTCTCAGTCATACCTCTGGAATTAGAGATCACGGTTGTTGTGCAGGTCGTAGATTAAACCCTTGACTAGGGTTTTTTTTTCTTGGTCCCAGGGTACATACTGCCTGGTCATGGTTCTATCAGCCAGTCATCTATAGATCACGATCATGGCTTTTGCACAGATCAAAGGGTGACAAGTCTTCTGATTTTGTCTCATCGTTAGCTGGTGAGGTAGGGTAACCTGCTCTTAGGTCAAGTTGTTTCTAATTCCCTTGTTGTCAGGATATCCTATTAGAGATGAGCCATGCTGGTGTTTGAGCAGTATTAAGGTTGTCCCAGATGGGATTTGGTTCCTATAGCTGTTGTGAAGAACTGTGTTGTTTCTATGCCTGGGATCTGGGGTTCCAGGCTGGACAGTCAGCGTCTAATCACCTGGGGTCTAAGTTGGTTTCACATGACATATATTCAAGGTGGGAGATACCCCTGTGTTGTAAAAAAGTATGGGTTCTTATCTCTAGTAGATGAGAGCCTGTTTTTTTACGTAACCTTACCCCTTATTTTAGTGTGCCTTTGCAGGAAGAAATGGTGCTACATTATATTGCCAGTGCATTTGGAGATGGAAAGAGAAAAAAACAGAAGCAAGTCACACATCCAAAAAAGATAAAAATGGAGATAAAAATATATGTGCTCCTGTATATATAAAGAAAAACATTTTTTATAAAATAAAAAATGAAATAAAAAAGTAATTAAAGGAACAAAGTGATGCAGGAAACTACCTTTTATTTGGGGAAGAGCAGGTAAAGAGCTAGTATTATACAGGGCTTATACTTATGACAAGCTGTCTCTTCATTATCGTTTGTCTCAAGGAATCTTTTTATTTCTTCCTTGATTTGCTCTTTGATCCAGCTGTTGTTGAGCAGCATGTTGTTTAATCTCCAGGTATCAGTTTATCTCCATTGCTTCTTCTTGTAGTTAATTTTGACCTCTGTTGCATAGTAATCTGATTGGGTGCTTCTAATGATCTTTACATTTGTGGTCTTATAAAGGTTAGATTTGTGTCCTAGAACATGGCCTATTCTGGAGAAGGTTCCATGTGGGCTTGAGAAGAATGTCTATTCTGCTTTCTGGGATGGAGGGTCCTATATTAGTCTATTAGCCCTAGATCTTTTAGTTTTTCATTTAGGGCTCTTATTTCTTTGTTATTTTTTTTGTTGGGCGGATCTGTCCAGTGGTGATAGTGGAGTATTGAGATCTCCTACTATTATGACAATTCCCCTCATGTGTTTCTCCAGGTTTGCAAGCAGTTGTCTCACATATTTTTGCTGGCTCTACATTAGGTGCATAAATATTGACCAGGGTTAGTACTTCTTGATCTAGTGTTCCTCTGATAAGTAAGTAGTGACCCTCTTTGTCTCTGATCACTCTCTTGAGATTGAATGCAATTTGGTCTGATATAAGAATGACTGTCCCTTTTTTTTTTGTTTTCCATTAGCCTGATTAATTAATTTCCATCTTTTTATTCTAAGCCTGTATTTGTCCTGTAGTTGTAGGTGTGTTTCTTGCAGGCAGCAGAAGTCCGGTTTATGTTTTCTAATTCAGTAATCTCTACTATGTGTCTCTTAATGGGAGAGTTTAGTCTGTTAACATTTAGGGAGATTATTGACAGAGAGGACTTTGTGCAGTTGTGCTGTATAGGGTGGTTCTTGTTACAATCGGGTTTTGGATTGTGTGATTCCTCTCTGAGTAGGTCGTTTAGGATTAGTTTTGTTTGTGCAAATAATGTAGGTTCATTTTTGTTTGAGAATGTTTTTAGTCTGCCCTCCCATATAAATGAGAGTTTTGCTGGATATTGGACCCTAGGTTAGAAATTTCTTTTATTCCACGTTTAAATATGTTGTTCCACTGTCTTCTTGCTTGAATTATTTTACATGGGAGATCTGGTTTGATTCTTATGTCCCTTTCTTTTCTCCCTTATTGCTTTAAAGAGATCATCTTTCTCTCTCTCTCTCTCTTTTTTTTTTCCATTTGGATTACTATATGTCTTTGTGTTGGTTTATTAGGGTCTATTTTATTAGGGACTCTCTTCACTTCCTGGATTTGCACTGAATCTTCTTTTCAGAGGGTGAGAAAGTTTCTGTTATCTCCTTGACCACTTGTTCTTCCCCTTTCCCTATTTCCTCCCCTTCTGGTATACCCACAATTCTTAGGTTATTTATTTTGTCCTTGTTCATTAGATACTGGACTTTTCCTTCCAGTGCTTTGCCTTTTATTTCCTTGCTGGTTACTTGGTTGTTTTTTGTTTGCAGTTTTCCTTTGAGTTCTTCAATGTGCTTCTCCAACTGTGTGATCCTGCTCATATAGCTTTTTATGTTGTCTTTTAACTCCTTTAATTCCCTTTATATGGAATCTCTCATATTCTTTGACAGTTCTTTAATTTGGCTGATTTGTTCATCTATGGATTTCTTGTATTCAGTGGCTAGCATTTCCTTCATTTCCTTAATCATGGCTTCTATTTCATTCTTCATAGCTGCTTTTAGGTCTCCTTCCAGTGGATCTGTGCATTTTGGTGGACCTGGAAACTTGCTAGGGTTTCTCTCCATATCTCTAGATGTTAGGGTTCTCCTTAATTTACCCATATTTCTTTGCATTTATTGGTGTGGCTTGGAGTGCAGTGCCTTCCAAGTTCAGACTGATTTTGTCTCCTGTGGCATGGGGATGGTTCCTCTCCCTGAGAGTGGTTCTAGAGGCTCTGTTGGGTGAGTTCACTGAGATTTAGCTCCTCCTGTGCTCTCTAGAGGGGCCTGGTCTGTTCTTCCCTTTTGTTGCCAGCTAGTGTAGTTCCACTCCTGGCCACAATGGTGGAGGGTGCTATTGAGCCAAGCTCCCTATCCTTCCTCCTTTCCTTGGGAGTCAGCGGAGCTCCACCCCCTCCGGCCTCAGCCAGACCCACCTGGCAGCCTCTCTCCACCCCTGGGAGTCTCAGGTCCACTCTGTGGCTCAGGGGGCAGGCTGCTCTAGGATACCCCAAGGTCCAGGGAGTAGACCCAAGCTCACCCGGTCTATAGGTTCTAAAATCTAGCCCCACCTAGTGGTGCAGAGTGGTCAGGCGCAGGGTTCTCTGGGTGCTCATGTGGCAAGGTGCCTGGGAAATGCATTCCCCCTGTCTGCACTTGGGTCAAGGGTCTCTGGGCACAAGTGCGGGTGGCTGCGGGGTGTGGGGGTCTGGTGCCCACTTGGGGAGGTACCCAGGTGTTGCATTCCCCCTGGCTGCAGTCGGGTTGGGGGTCTCTGGGGACAGGCGTGGGTGGCAGCAGGGCGCGGGTCTCAGGTGCCCATGTTGGGATGTGGCTGGGTGGTACACTCCCCTTGTCTGCACTTGGGTCGGGGGTCCCTGGGCACAGGCATGGTGGCAGTGTGCAGGTCTCTGGTGCCCACGTGGGGAGGTACCTGGATGTTGCACTCCCCATTTCTGCGGTCGGGTTGGGCTTAAAAATATATATTTTTTAATTTATTGGACAAACTCAGTATTACAAAGTTCTTACTCCTGTTACTGTGCTCAGAAATTAGCCCTCTTTATTCCCTGGATTCATATGAAACTGATAATTGAACTGGAATCAAATGCATGCAAGGCAAGCAATTTACCTCATGGACACTCTAATAGGCACGAGGTAATGTCACTTTGTGGTTTTAATTTGCATTTCTCTAATGATCTATCATGTTCAATATAATTTTATATTTTGTGTTCTTGTTTATTCGTAATTTTTTGATAATTGTCTTTACAGGTTCTTATTTCTTAATATTTTAATTTTTATTTTTTAATTGTTTTATTTTTTGCTGACTTGAATCAAGTGAAGTACTTTTACTTGTTAATACAGAATATTCATGTTTAAGATGATACCAATTTGCAACTACTAATCAGTAATTTTCTTTCTTTTATTTAGGAAAGAGAAGGAAAGGAAATAACGAAGGAAAGAAGAAAGGTGTTGTGGCTGGTGGATTTTACCACCACAAGTGGAGAAGTAGGGTTCCCAGTGTGACTTAAGTGAAATGAGAAAGGCTAAAGAGATAGCCTCAAGCTACCACTTCCCTCTCCCCACCTTTGTCACCCAAGAAAATGCCTGAAATCTAGACTGGTGAGAGTCTGCATTAAGCCCTTGCAAGGAACAGAAACTCATCATCCTGCCAGCCCCAGGAGGCAGTCTTCAGGCTGTACGTGAAATTCACTTTTTCTGGGAGAATGATCCTTGCTGCCCAATTTTTTGGGTAGCCATGGACTTAGATCAGGTAATTGCTTTTTGCAGAAAATCAAAACCTTTCCTGAATCATACCATAGGCCTTTTGAGTTTGTCACCTTTTCTGTACAGAAAAATTATTTCAGGAGACAAATAGTGGATTAAAGCATGTTTATTTGTAAATAAAAGGAGGAAAGGAAAAAAAATGAAGTGAAGAATACAGGCTTCTCCAGAATAGAAAAAGTAAAGTAAGTATCCTAAGCATGGATTGCAGATCATTCTCAAGAATATGATAGTGCATGTTTCAAGAGCAGATGTTTCATATGCACCCCTAATCTGTAACAAGTTGAAATACTTTAACTTTTTTTTCTTTTTTAATTTAAGCACCTTGGTTACAAAAATGTTTAGGTTTCCCAGCCAAGAGTTTCTAACTTACTAGACTGAGTGGACCTTTGATAATTTGCATTCATTACAAGCATAATAAAAGTTAATTTTGTGCTCCGGGTCCACATAATTTGAAATCACTACCTTACATTGACTGAAATACATTGTTTCTCTTTCTTATATTCTTTTTTATTTTTTATTTTTATTTTTTGTTTTGGCGTCACACCTGGCAGCGCTCAGGGGTTACACCTGGCTCTATGGTAAGAAATTGCTCGAGATAGCATGGAGGTAGGGCATTTGCTTTGCATGCAGGAGGATGGTGGTTAGAATCCTGGCATCCCATCTGGTTCCTCGAGTCTTTCCTATATTCTTAACAAAACCTGCCTTCATTGAGCCCAAAGTACTTGAAGTTACCTGGTCACGCACTTTAATGAAAAGACAAATTCCTGTTTGATCTAGTAAGTGTTTGGGGGAAAATATTTTTTATCTAAAATTGTAATTTTCAGCCATATTTTATTGGGAAAAATTGTGATTTTATGTATTACCAGTCAGAAGGTAACTAACTCCCTTGCTTTTTACTATCCCAGATTTGGTTTTGGTTTAACCTTGATTTGGCTTCTTGTAGGGAGTTTTTGTCTTACATTCTTCAAAATGACGTGTAGTTTAACCTCCAGCTTGTAATATTGTTTTGATAAAATGGACCTGAATGTACTCTTGAGTCACTCCTGGTGAGCTTAGGAGAGGAACCATATGAGGTGCCAAGAATACGCTAGAAAGCTGGTTGACTGCATGCAAGGCAAGCTCCCTATCTCCATCCATGGTTCTATCTCTCTGACCCTTGAATGTTACATTTAGATAGTTTTACTCAAAAGTTGCAATGTGTTACTTTTATGACTCCATAAATACAAACAGTCCTTTATTTAAGAACTTGTATTTCATATATCATATGTCTGAAATCTTTAAGAATTCTTTTTAATAGCAGATAGATAGAATGTGAGGGTGATCTGGCTGTGACATCTGTCACCCCATTGATTGCCAGGGTTGATTGGGCTGCTCTGGCTGGCTAGGCTGGTGTCCCCTTCCTCCCTCATCGCTCCAGGTGTGTCCCTTTCTAAGCTGGGCACTCGATCGAAGAAGACGGCCTTCCCCGCCTTCCCCGAATAGAGACAGACCATTCTTTGGTCGAGGGTATATGAATAGCTGCACTCCCCTGTTAGAACCTCCAAACAAGCTCTCAAGGGCCATTGTAGGAGAATGTAGAGTAGTCAAGCTTCCAAGACTCCAGACACATCCAGATGAGGTGCTGCATATGGAAGTCTGCCTTCCTTTAAAAAAGAGAAAAAATGCAAATAGATAAGAAACTGAGCTCCAAGGTTGATTCAGTGCCATAAGACCCTCAGCACAGTCTCACATCACAACATCTTTCCAAGTCTATGCCAACTGTGGTGTTCCCTTCTTCTTCTTCTTCTTCTTCTTCTTCTTCTTCTTCTTCTTCTTCTTCTTCTTCTTCTTCTTCTTCTTCTTCTTCTTCTTCTTCTTCTTCTTCTTCTTCTTCTTCCTCTTCCTCTTCTTCTTCTTCTTCTTCTTCTTCTTCTTCCTCTTCTTCTTCTTCTTCTTCTTCTTCCTCTTCTTCTTCTTCTTCTTCTTTCTTCTTCTTCTTCTTCTTTCTTCTTCTTCTTCTTCTTCTTCTTCTTCTTCTTCTTCTTCTTCTTCTTTCTTCTTCTTCTTCTTCTTCTTCTTCTTCTTCTTCTTCTTCTTCTTCTTCTTCTTCTTCTTCTTCTTCTTCTTCTTCTCCTCCTCCTCCTCCTCCTC
The DNA here is from genome assembly GCF_024139225.1 of Suncus etruscus. Lineage (NCBI taxonomy): Eukaryota > Metazoa > Chordata > Mammalia > Eulipotyphla > Soricidae > Suncus > Suncus etruscus. The sequence goes on from NC_064848.1 coordinate 34,767,284, forward strand.
CTCCTTCTCCTCCTCCTCCTTCTTTTTATTGAGGAGGGGTGTTGGGCCATAACTGGTGGTGCTCAGGGGTTAATTCTGGCTCTACCTAAGTTCAGAAATCGCTCCTGGCAGGCTTGTGGAGACCATATGGGAAGCTGGGGATTGAACCGGTTTTCCTACCCAATGGGACATGTGCAAGGCAAACACCTACAACTCTGCTATAGCTCCACCTTTCCTTTCTTTTCAAATCTATTTTATATAGAAATTAGTTTCTAAAAAATGAAGTAATGTATCAGCTGTTCCTTAACTGTGTAAATACTATTAAATTCCTTTGAAACTGGAATCTGCAGGCACAGATATTCTTTAATCAAGACTGTACAATCTCTTAAGCTAAAAGTAAGTCATCCTTCGGATATTTTTTATAATAATAACCATAGCTTATGTTAAGGGATATCATAAACAATTAAGGATTTTCTTGTGAAAATTTAATTATTCACACTATGGTTCACAAGGGAATTGCTCTGGTCAAACTTGGGGATTTATATGTCAGAGAACAAAGCTTCCAATTCATTCTGACCACAAAATAATCTTCTTTTGGTCTTTACAAAGCTTATTTACAATGTTTTAAAATTTGTATTCATATGCCAACTTGTAATATAAATTGATATCTTCTCAATATGTGAGTAATTTCTTCAGTTTTTTCACAATTGTGTCAGAAATAACAAGTTAGTGTTTTTATTTTTTATTTATTTTAAATTTCTTCAAATATACTGGAGCTTAATAATGCTTGCTGCTTAAATTCTTTCAAGTAATTGAAGTCTCCTTTAAGAATCACTTGTTGGTATAGAATTTCATCAGCAACAAAGTGATGGGCCTCAGCCACAATAGAAACCTGGTAGAACCAAGGAAGGGCCATGATACATTCCATCAGTCAGAGACAGTGCAGTACCTCCTCTGAAGTAACTCTCCTCTGAGTCTAGCATCAGAGTCAGAGTCAGTTGCATCAGTTAGGGACCATCCTTGAGGCTATTCTCTTAGGGTTGACACTCAATCAGTTTTAGTTGGTTGCAGGCAGATGACCCATGATTTTCCCTATCTCCTGACACATGCTGAAGACAGGACACTCACATTGTGCTTCTCACTGTCTCAAAGGCAACAGCATTTGATGTATTCAGGCAAGGCTATCTTCAGGGTACCATTCAGATCTAATTTCTTTCTCATTAGTACTTCAAAGTAGTGCTTTTTATGCAGCAGATCAAATATATATATATATGACATCTTGTTGTACCTTCCAGTGCCAGTGAAGTTCCTTTTTTTTTTTTTTGTAGGTTCTTTGTATAGTTCTTTCCTTTCAGACCCTTCCTGGAAATCTCAGGGTCCCAGTACCATGGGGACTCTGACCTCCTTTGATGGAATCATGCACATTTTAGCTCTCTCATGCAGCTTCTCCCTTTCCTTTCTAAGAAACATTTTATTCTTTCTGGTCTCTCAGGGATCAGGGTAGCTCATAATTTTTATGTCTCCAACGTAACTATTGGAGATTTAGGACAGCAATAGCCTTAATTTACTAATGGCAGTGGTTTATCCCATCTTATTTTTTCTGAGCTCTTCTCCATAGTAGCATGATACTTAGAGCAACTACCCAACTAGTTTGCTCACTCAGGGATTACTACTCTGCATAGCTTGCTCATTCCTAAGATGCCTATTCATTCTTGAGAAATCATCTTAAAGAGAAACAGGATAAAGTTAGGTTGTGTCAAAGTGTCTTTCCCTATAGATGTTCAAAAATCATGTTTTCAAACACTTAACTTGTTTTCACTGAGTTCTATTTTCAGAACTCTTGTCTTTAGAGTCCCACTGTTTTGCCTGAAACTAAGGATTCATAAACATGCACTAGGCACCTAACCTCTTTAGGAACCAAAGCCTAACTGTGACTTAGTGTGGTGAAAAAAACCTAATGACTTTACCAAAAACTTTACAGCTGCCACGGTCTGGCCATGGTGACCTCCAGGATTCAAGAACTCACACAACCAGACCAGACTGCACTGCCAGAAATGCTCCTCCCAACATTTTGCTGGTGAGGTCCCCCAAAGTGCTTAGCAAAATAATTGTTTGGGGATAATTAAAAGAATGTTGCCCAGAATGATTTTTTCAATGTTCATCATGTTGGCTTCTATTAATTATTTGAAATAATATATTTACTTCTGGTTATTGCAGATAGGTTGTTGCAGTGATAACGTTAATCAGACATCAAATTTGTGGCTCTTTTATTGTCCTCAGATAGAAAACTGGAGTGCATATTACCATAATCTTGCCCTGACAGGTTTTGCTAATTTGGTGATTTCTGGTAAAATCAACAGATGCTATTCTGCCTAGATTTGCAACAAAAGGTTCAAGTCTTTTAAACAATACAACATGATTTAGCTAGATTTGTGTATAGCATTTGCTTAATCTGAGGGAAAAAATCCTCTCTGCAATACAACAATGGATCTCAAAATGGTTCACAAACAGTCATTATTATGACAGATCCGATAAACCTCACTTTCAGATACAAAAACTGAGCAACTGGAGTCTGCAGCCCTTAAATATCCTACATTGAAATCTAGACAATTCTCATTTTGGTCTCCTGACCATAAGGTTCATGTTTTTTTTTTAAACATAGCAGTACTGATGCTGTATCTTAACCTTGGCATATCAGCGTAATCTATTCAAAAGACAGCAGCCAAATGGCTATTTAGGAAATAAAAGTGGTTATATTTTATGTGATAAACTGTGAACTCAGACTTCTGAACAAACTTGTAAACCTGAGATAGAAATGTTTCTTGCCTAGCTAACTTTAGATAACTTTCAATAAGCTAACATACTTTTTTCTTCTGGTGTTTTCGGTCATTCTCAGGTGCTCAGGTATTATTCCTAGCTCAATACTCAAGGTTTACTCCTGGTGGCCTTGGGGGACCATATGGTATATTAGGGATTCAACCTGGGTGATCCAGGTGTCAGGCAAATGTCCTGCCTGCTATACTATCACTCCAGCCCCAATGAGCTAATTTATTCAACTTTGCTCTTTGGGGAGATTGGTTAACTGATCAATGAATGACCAGTAGTAGGAATAGGATTTTCTCTTTTTATGTAGTGTAGTGTAGTGTAGATTAGATAGGAACAAGAACTGAACCCAAACCTCTGTGCCACAACTTAGCTTTTTGCTCTTCCTAAGCAAGGGCCTGTAGCTAATCCTAATTCCATGCCACATACTAGCCCCTAGCATTGCAAATAGCTTTGGGCTTAGCAAAGCCAAGCTTGGCATTTTAAATCAGCTCTCTTGTCTCAAGAAAAGGGAGAGCAGCAGATTGGTAGAGTTTCTCTGTTATAGTTTGCCCCCATCATGTCTTAGTATAGATTTAAGTGTATTAAGCCAGGAAACCTCTCTGAAGGAAGGTATCATTCTTACTGCTCACTCTTGTCTTCTGAGTTCCAATTTGAATCATGTGCCATTGCTAGAGCTCTGTACAATGTCCCTATCCTGGGCAGTGGAATCTTGTTCTCAAGTTTTAGTATACAACAAATAATATATAACAAGAATTGGGATGTTTTTGTTTTATAACTTTATTTGAAAATGACAAAAGAATTAAGGGTCCAAACTTAAGTGTAAGTTTTACAGGAAAGAGGTGAAGAGGTTGAGATAATTGAAGGTGAAGCAGAAAACTGGTTTAATATACACACAAGCTGATTTTTAATAATGCACACCTAGAACTCATTCATGTTATACTCAAAATATTTAAGGAATAAGCATCTTCTTTATATTACAAATATGTATACATATTGATAAACCTCAGATCCCATAGAAAACTTCTATAGGAAACACTTGTTCACTAGTAGCAAAAGGTAAGTTGCTTCTTTCCAATTTCCTGTCTCTTTTTATCAAATATTTAAGTAGTGTAGGCAATCGTTGCTCTATATTTTTCCATAAGATTCATTTAGGTTGTTATTGCTTTTTGAATGTGGTTTTCCTTGAAAGATTGTGCTTGTTTAATTATATAATAAATTGGTTTTTTAAAACTTTTTAAATTATATCAGTCTCCTAGACCAGGAGTTTTCAAACTACATCACTTGGGCCACATACAGTCCGCCGAGGACATTTATCTGGCCCACTAGGTATTTTGCTGCAGCTGTCTGTTCTGCTTAGCGGCCTACTGGTCCGAGGCCCACAGTGCACATGCGTGGACTCCTGACTTCCCTCCTTCTCTTAATACCTCCTCTCAGACTCAGGCAAGGGTCGTCAAACCTGGGGCCACTATTGTTCATAGTTGTTTTTATTTTATTTTTTTAACTCTAGTCCTGCTCTCCAACAGTCTGAGGAACAATGAACTAGCCCCTGTTTAAAAAGTTGAGCAGAGGCCGGAGAGATAGCACAGCGGTAGGTCATTTGCCTTACACGTGGCGGTCCTGGGAGGGATCCGGTTCCATTCTAGGCATCCCATAGGGTCCCCCAGCCTGGCAGGGTCGATTTTTGAGTGCATAGCCAGAAGTAACCTCTGAGTGCCACTGGGTTCGGCCCAGAAATCAATCAATTAATCAATCAATTAATAAAGTTAAAAAAAAAGTTTCAGGAGTCCTGCTAGACCCCTGTACTGCTCCCAGCTTGTAATTTATCTTCAATGTTTCAAATGTACTCACAATGTATTTGGTTTGGGAGACTTAAATGCTCCTATATTTGCTGTAAATTTATTAATGAATGTTAAATGTTCTTGATTAAACCTTTGATTATTATAAAAATAGTGATCCTTTAGGGGGCCGGAGAGATATCATGGAGGTAAGGTTTTGCCTTGCATGCAGAAGGACAGTGGTTCGAATTCTGTCATCCCAAATGGTCCCCAGGGCCTACCAGGAGTGATTTCTGAGCGTAGAGCCAGGAGTAACCCCTGAGTGCTGCTGGTGTGACCCAAAAAACAAACAAACAAAAATAGTCATCCTTTAGTCTTGTTACTTTTTTTTTTTATAGCTGAAGTCTGTTTTAGCTATTAAATGTAGATATCTCTGTCTTTTTAGTTTATTGACTGTTTGCGGAATTGTTTTCAGGATTTTTACTTTGAGTTTATGTTTATCTTTCCAGATCAATAGATATCCTGTAACTAACAGAGTTTGGTGTCTGTCTTCTCATCTATCCAATAGCTCTGCTCTGCCTTTGGTTTGGTGAGGTGAGACTCTTGATATTTAAGAAGATTAGTTCAATGAAATTATTATTTTGCTAGGTTTCTTTGGGATCTACTTTTTATGTGGTGTTTTGGTTTTGTTCTCTTCTTAATTCCTCTAGTATTTTTGTTGTAAGGTTATCTTGTTATTTATGTATAAGTTTCTATGCTTACTGTGCATTATAAATTGAAGGCCTTTCATCTCAAGCTCTTGCAAGAATCCCTTTATTACTCTCATCCTCCCCTTTATCTTTTATTTCTATTGACTTCATGTTTCTAGGCAGCTTTTCTTTTCATTTAACAAATGTCTGTGCCAATCCCTGTGAGGCTAGTTTAATGAATATTAATTTCTTTGGCTACTCTCTTTCTATAAAGCTCTTTATACTCTAATTTGGAGAGAGTTTTAGTGAGAGGAATATTTGTGGTTTTGTTGTTATTTTTAGTTTGGGTACACATCCTATGTGATGCTCATGTATTATTCTTGGCTCTTTGTTCACAAATCACTCCTGGTGGACTGCAGAATTATAAGTGATGCAGGTATCAAACCTGAGTTAGCCTCTTGAAAAGCAAGAATACTACCTGTTGTACTAGGAATAGTCTTTCTTATTGGATGTATGTTTCATTCAGTATTTTAAATGTGTTATTGCCCTCTCCTAAAATATCTGCTGGCTGTCTTATGCCAGTTCATGCATATCTGACTCTGTTCTTTTGTTTGGCTACTCTGAGGATTTCCTTTACTGTCTTTGATTGCTGCCATTTTCATGACAGTATGTTGTTGTGGATCTATTTGGGTTTATTTTGTTTGTAACTCTGAATATGGACATTTGCTTCCAATTTAATTACTTGGTTTCCCATTTGGGGAAAATTTATTGGGCTGTTTCTGTTTTGTTTTGTATTTCTGTTTTTCTTGAGGCTTTATGTGGTTGTTGTGGTTGTTTATAATGTGTAATTCTTATAATGTTTTTGTTCACTCCCAGCATTTTTTCTGCATTTTTTCCATACATGTTACACTTATTATAAATAAAGCTCTATGTTTTCAAAACTAAACTCACTTTTAAAAAACAAAACAAAACAACCAAAAACATTCCTTGCCTCTTCTAATTGCTCAAGAAAAATTATTGCTGTGAATTAGCAAACAAGATTTTATTCAGAGAATGTTACTTCTGTTTTGCTTTGTATTTTTGTCTTTCTAGGGTGCTGCTGTTGTTGCTGTTGTTGTTTATTATGTGTATTTCTTCATATGTTTTGCTCACTTCCAGTATTTTTTCTGAAAAAATTTTCCCACACATTATATTTATTTATTTATTTATGGATTGTTTAGCTCACACCTGTTGATGATCAGGGATTACTCCTGACTTTTTGCTCAGAAATTGCATCTGGCAGGCTCAGGGGATCATATGAGATGCCAGGAATCCAACCACCATTGGTCTTTTCCTGGGTCATCCGTGTTCAAGGCAAACCACTGTACTATCTCTCCAGGCCCCTTACATTTATTTTTAAAAGCTTTATATTATCAAAACTAAATTCACTCCTACAAACAAAGCAAGCAAACAAAACAAAAAAACACTCCTTGCTAATTGCTTAACACTAAATGCTTAAGAAAAAATATTGCAAGGCTGGCACGATGGCACTAGTGGTAAGGTGTCTGCCTTGCCAGTGCTAGCCTAGGACTGACCGCAGTTCGACCCCCAGTATCCCAGTCGCCAGGAGTGACTTCTGAGCGCATAGCCAGGAGTACCCCCTGAGAGTCACCGGGTGTGGCCCAAAACCCCCCCCCCCCCAAAAAAAGAAAAGAAATGAAAAAATATTGCGTGCTTGCTTCAGCAGCACACATACTAAAATTAGAATGATATAGAGAAGATTAGCATGGCCCCTGTGCAAGGATGACACGCAAATTCATGAAGCGTTCCATATTTAAAAAATATTGCAGTTAGCAGATAAGATTTTATTGCGAGAGTGTTGTATTCACCCTGGCTCCCAGTTCCCCCCCACTATCAAATACTTTAGACTTATATGTCTCAATTTATACCACTTGACTTCTTTAGTATTAAACCTCCAACAATGATGAAAAATTTGCTATTGCAATTAGGTGAAGTTGACTTTCATCCTCCTAAGGGATCAGGTTGCCAATGCCTTTGGGAGGGAATTCCAGTTCCGCTTTACTTTTCAGATTCTCTTATTTTCTGATAAGTTTCTCCTTGGCTTTGTTCCTGGATGTTGGGCCATTGTTGAATCTTCAAGAGTAATTCCCAGATGCAGTTGCAATTTCTTTTCTTTTCTTTATTTTTCTTGTCTTATTGCTGATAACAATTTTTCCTTTATACTTATCTTCTTGAATGTTTAAAATAATAATGTTTCTCTAGTGCCAGAGAGATAGCATGGAGATAGGGCATTTGTCTTGCATGCAGACAGTCAGTGGTTCAAATCCTGGCATCCCATATGGTCCCTCAAGCATGCCAGAGTGGTTTCTGAGCATTGAGCCAGGAGTAACCCCAGAGCACTGCTGGGTGTGACCCAAAACAAATAATAATAATAATAATAATTAATAATAATAATAATAATGATAATAATGTGTCTCTAGATTTGTTTGAGTCTAGAGACCCACCTATTTAGTTTCCAGTATCTGGCCTTTTCTGTTCAGCTGCTTTGTTTGTTTTATGGGCCACACCTGGAGCAAGGGAATACTCCTGGGTTTGCTTCAATGATCACTCCTGGTTGGCTCTTAGAGGAATCAAATGGTGGTACTGAATAACTCTCTTATTTGCTCGCTTTTTAAAACATTTTACAGCTACTGTGTTCTTTAGTTTTTTGACCTCAGGATTGTCTTTTTCTTTTGGGGTTTTGGGCAACACCTGGTAGTGCCAGGAATCAAACCCATGTTGACCATGTACAAAGCAAGTTCTCTATCAATTGTATCTATTCACTCTATCTACTCTATCTCAAATTCCTAATTTTAGTTTTATTATTTCACATATTATTGTTGAAGTTCTCATTTTATTGCACAGTTGCTATTAATTTCTATATTTTTTCTATAATTTCACTTTGATCACAGCTCCAAAGTCTTCTTTCTTTAGGTGATTTATTTTGATTGCCTTGGGATTTTTTCCTAGAGTTTTGTCTTTTTTTTTTTAAGTTGAAGTGAATATCTTATTGTGTGTGTTGCTATTTTATTTTTATGGATTAAAATAAATTATTTTCGGGGGCCCGGAGAGATAGCACAGTGGCGTTAGCCTTGCAAGCAGCCGATCCAGGACCTAAGGTGGTTGTTTCGAATCCCGGTGTCCCATATGGTCCCCCGTGCCTGCCAGGAGCTATTTCTGAGCAGACAGCCAGGAGTAACTCCTGAGCACCGCTGGGTGTGGCCCAAAAACACAAAAAATAATAATAAAATAAATAAAGAAATGATTTTCCTTCTAAATTGTGATGTAATAATATTGAATTAAAGTGGAAAGTTGGAAAATTTTGACTAAGAGCATTAACCTTGAACGCTAGTTTTCTGTTGTACAGACTTGCTCTGATCACCTCCAAGAATAACTGGGGTCTAAGATCCAACTTGTATTGGTGACCTAAGAGCACAACCCACAAATTGAGGACATGGGAAAAGAGGAATCATAGAATGTGTGGTAGCATTTTATCTATGGCACATCCTCTCTTATGGTTGCATGAGCTAAGTAAAGGCTCTACAGGCACTGTCTAATCAAGGTACATTTCACTGATCACACTTTTTGCAGAAGCCTCCGGCTGTCACTGAATCCTAAAACTATAATAGGCTGAGTTTTAGTTGTTGGCTGCCTCTGATCTCAGCAGGATTTACAAGCTGAGTCTTTCCACTGAGACTCAAGCAGGACCTGGGCAGATGGTGGTGAATTTTGTCCCAAAGCCTGCTGAACCCTGATGGGGGAGGTGCAGAATGTGCACTGCTGATATCCAGCTAGCATCAGTATTTACACTAGAAATATTAGTCCCAAAAGTCACTGCAGTTGATCCAGCCTGAGAAACCTGAGGAGTTGGGGGTGGAAAGGAGTATATTTCTACAGAACATACACTGTCTATTTAGCTAGTTCCATGCAATATAAGTGAGAATAGATGGCTCTGAAACAACGTGCTGGCTCTCTTGGAGCCTGGGGCCACAGAGTGAAACAATTTTCGAGGATCTAGAATTAACAGTGAATAAAGCATAGAGGTGAGGCCACAGACATGCCATGCCAGAGCAACTGCTATTGCTATCACTGATATTGGGATGAGAACATATTTGCTAAGAGCTGCTGCTCTCCATAGAGAGCCTTGCTAGCATTTGGGGTCTCTGATGCAGTGTGCCTTGTGATAGGGCAATGGAATCTACAAACATGAAAGACTCAAGACATATTTTATGCGATCTGAAGGATCTCATAGGGGACTTGAATTTACAAAGGTCCACTAGTGTGAAGCTAGCAGAGAAGTGCAAGTGGGAGTAGAACTACTTTCTAGCTGAGTTTTGGACATCTCACAAAGAGTTGCATGGTTGTAGGGACCCAGCTTGCTTGCTAAGAGGAGTTACAACTGTTTGACTACCAGAGATGGGCCTTCTTAATTGCTGTCTATCTGCCCCAAGGTAGGTAAAACTTCTTCAGGAGTAGAGGTCTCCTTAGGGCTTTTTATCCAAAGTAGAATAGTATAAAGGGTCAGCTCCATTATGGTGCCTATCAGATGGGTTACTATTATCAGGACTATTAAAGATAACTTGTTGCTAACTCTGAGACCCATCTGTCCCAGAAATGTTTTCCATAGATAAAGCTGCTAATATAGTTTCTGGGATACCTTTTCTGGTTTATATAGTGTTACTGATTTGTATTTAGAATAAGCAAACCAGCTCCCAGATTTATCAAGGACTGTTTTTAAGTCTTTACATTCCTGTCCATTTGTTTCCTTGCCACTGGTCCTCAATGCTGACATTCTACTCTACTAGGACATAGGGTTAGGATGCCAAGTGTTGGGTACAGACTTCCCTAAACCCAAGAGTTTTGCACCTTAATGATCACATCTTGATTTGTCTCCTGATTATTGAAAGTGGTTCTTATTTTTGGGTGGGGGAGCACACCCGGTGATGCTAAGGCCTTTCTCCTGGCTATACACTCAGAAATCACTCCTGACTTGGGAGACCGTAAGGGTCCATATAGTTCTTCCTGGGTCAGGCAAGTGAAAGGCAAATGCCCTATTACTGTGCCATCACTCCAGTCCCTGAAAGAGGTTCTTTCTTGATAATAGTATTGCTTCCACACTCTATCTGGGGTGCTGCTTATAAATTTGTTGATGGGGGATTCTGTCTTGTGTACATGGCCCTTTGTCTTTATTGTGATATATATTTGCTGCGATTGTGGAAGATGGCAAGCACAAATTCTCTTCTGCCACTGGATCCTTCCCTTTCCTCTGTTTTTCCTTGTTCACTATATCTTCTTTTAAAAATATTAATCTCAGGGACTGGAGTGGTGGTGCAATCAGTAGGGCCTTTGCCTGGCATGTGGCAGACCTAGGACTGTCTGCAGTTGATCTCCTGGCATCACATATGGTCCACCAAGCCAGGAGATATTTCTGAGCCAGGAGTAAACCCCTGAGCATCACCGGGTGTGGGCCCCAAAAACAAAACAAATAAACAAAAAACTAATCTCAATTTGTACAATTTCTAAATATGAATCTATTTATAACTATTATTGATTTTATTAGATTTACTTTGGTGGTGTCATAAGTTGCATAATGCATTTACTATTCTTTATTTCATTGATGCCTGTGAATCAGAGAAATGGGGATTCTTCTCCAGGCTTATTTTATTAGTGACAGTTCTTTGACAACTTTATGGATTGTTTGTTTTCACTGTTTTGTTTGTTGCTTTTTTGAGGCCACACCCAGTAGTGCTCAGAGGTAACTTCTGGTTTCAGGGATTAGTCTTTGCAGTTAGTGCTCAGGAACCATATGTGGGGACAAAGACTGAACACAACTTGATTTTATGCAAGGGAAGCTTCTTACTCTCTTCTTACTTTTCTCCAGCACCAGCTCAGTTTACTTTTCTGAGCATGTTGCCTGTTAAGTTCCTTCAATAATTGTGCCTGCCATTATTATTTGGGTCAAGAAACTCTAAATACTAAGGAAATACTGGGCTGGGTGAAATAAATCACAGGCAAAAGAAAAATAAGGGATGATCTCACTCATCTGTCATATATAGAGGAAACAATTCAAATTCAATAGAGGATGAACAATAGAAACCAATAGTAAACCTCAGATACTAGAATACTAATCTGAGAATACCAGGTTAGGGAAGAGGGAAATGAACAGGCTGCTAAAAAAGTAACATTGAAATGTAAGTGGAGAATTTAGAATAAGTGGGTGGTCATAAGAGAGGTAACAATCTTGACCAAACCAGTAATTGTCAATAAATAAATAATGGTACCCTGGGTGTAAGGAAAGAAACATTGAACTAAAGAGAACATAGGATAGAGGGAAGTTCATGGGCATTTTGTTGGTAGGAGTGTGGAGTAATGTATATTAACATCAGATATTTAAACACTATAATCCTAACATCTAAACTATAATATTAAACTAAAAAATATTAAATCCTAGGGACAAGGATGTAGGCATGATATGGCATTAGATGCAACTGAGTGGGATTCCTATCCAAGTGAGCCTGTAGAATGGGCTCCTTAGATGACTAGGTTATTTAATCAAATGTACTAGATATTTGAGACTAAGATATAAATTGGTTTTCTTGCTCTCCCAAAACAGGAAGTTGAGAATTGGGCCCTCTGAGGTTAATTGTTTGGGGAAATATATTGTCCTTGAACCAATATAAATTTTATTTTTTATAAAAATGATGGAGGGAGCCATAGTAATAGTACAGTGGATAATACCTCTCTGGCATGCAGCTGACCCAGGTTCACTTTATATGATCATCTGAGTTCACCACAAGGAATCACTAAGCACAATCAGTAGTAAGTCCCTGATCATACTCAAATTTTGTGAGATTTGAATTGTGTTGATCTTTCTCTAGCAACAGTTGGGTTGACAAGGGTATTGGATTCTTTAGTAGTGTCTTCAAAGGTATGCTAATTAGATAAAAAGAATAGTGATCTTATAGGTCCTTATAAAAAATTTTCTTTCATCTCTCTTTTTACATTTGAGCTCTATGAAAGTATCAGCATTGTGGGGTTCAGACATGGGAATATGGGAATAAGAATTGACCTGCCAGATCATGGAAAGTGAATCTCTTTTTCTAAACACAGACCACAAAAATTGACTCTTACTTGGAACTTAGTAGAAGTATTTGTGGACTACATGCATGAATTAACATTCTCTCACACCCCTTTTCATCTTTTGATCTTCATAGCAGACATTACCCATATCAATATGAGAAATGAGGGAATTCGAATTTAAAGAAGGTCAGGGTCTTGCTCAAAGTCACAAAAACTAATTAATAAAAGAAACAGGGTTAGGATCCCATTCAGTATATTTGCAACATTGCACTAATATATTCCTCTTATCTTTGTGGGCTTGCAGTATATGAGCCACAATGCAGACAAACCCGAGAAAGAAAAAGATCTTAGAGAAGCTGTTCCAAAAAAGTTCACTCTTCCCTTTGGAGTCTCACATTTCCTCCATTATGCCTTTTTCCCTCCCCCCCTCCTGGTTGACTAATTTATATTCCACAAAGGTAAGCTGAAGCTCCCCAAATAATGTCAGCCAGAAATATGGTACCTCCATTTATTTGTTTAGGCAAATTTCTTATTCTGTGACAATCTGCTGAGAACACACATTATAAATCAGAAGCCTAGAGAAAGTTAGATAATGAAAGAGTATCTCCTTCATACTTGAGGATCTGAGAGCTCATTTTTGAATTTCTGCTGTAAAACAAAAAATAAAAATATGTGGTCTTAAAAAAAACACATTTCCCTTTCCTCTCTGAGAAACTTGTCTGTACCTTTATGTTTGCACTTAATACATCCTCCTTTGTATTGGCTGAGCTCCAGAAGGATGGAAATTGATCGTTGTTCATCCTGAGAAATATGTGAGATGAAAAAGAACAAGGAAGAGTTCATGAAGTTGGAATATAAGTAAACTAACTAAGCTGGACAGGTAGCATAAATAATTATTAAATTTGTGAAGTTTCAGCATCAAACCACTGGGCTCAATCTTTATTCTACCTGGGGAAAGTTTGTCGTATGGTAGCAATGATAATTGTTTGGAAACATCTTGATTATTTTTTTTATAAATTATGTATAGAAGAAGCAAAGCTTCTACTTTCCTATAGTGGCTGGTATTTGGAAAGGTAGGATGAAAAAAATAGATTCTTAGCATAACACTGATAAGAATTCACATTGATGGTGTTCTTAAATTGTATGCTTCACTTCATAGAAACTGCATCACAATATCTTATTCTTTCCACTTAATAGACTCTTAGAGACCTCCAAAAAAACCCATGTTAATAGGATTTGGGCCTCCTTTTTTTGTCATTCTAAACCATATTATCTTATAAAACTATTTCGTGCGAACCTCTCAACTTAAGAATCAAACTAGTAAAAGGAGAGTTTTATTCCTGATAAGAACAGTTTCTTTTCTCTTAAAAAAATATTGAAAACAATAAAAAATATTCTGTGGCTAATTATTATTTATGCATATTAAGGCTTTAGTAGCTGTTGATAAGATATAATTTATAAATATTATACCTGAATTTGAGTAGCCTGAAGTAGGAATGTACTGGTAACTTTAAAAGTGCTTCAGATTATTTAAGACTCTTTGGAGGCTCTAGGCCTGCAATTTAAGCTTCTAGATGATCACATACAGTTGTGCTACACCCACCACAACATTTGCTTTAACCAGATCCAAATGCAGCTCTGGATGTATATTCTAGTCAGTTCCTCCAGTGATTAGTCTCTAATTTATCACAGTCTAGTGGCAGCCCGAGAGGTCTCCAACAAGGGAATAGGAAGGTTGTAACCTATGAGTCATGTTGTGTTTGATAGAATAGAATTGTTTGGTAATAAAGTGTTTTAGCTACCAAATTACTGACTTTATATACATAAACTCCTACTTCTTATCCCAAACACACACAATACAGACAAATAATGCTGTTGGTCTTAGGTTTCAAATTCTATACAACTGAATAAATAAGACTTCTATATTAATGAGTCTACCTACATACTTTTAGTTGTTGTTAGTAGAATTACAGCCCTTAAGATGGGTTTGGATAGTGGTGGATGGTGATGGAGGGACCTTTCTCTGCCATCCCAGGGCCATGTGGCTCCATCCCACCATTAACCCAGCGGGTCAGCAACTTCAGGTGGTCGCAGGCAGGTAGAAAACTCATCCAGAGTCAGACATCAGGAAATATCAGTTTTATTTGCCCTGGCCATCACGACTGTGTGGCCTAATATCATAAACCTATTTAAGCCACATGCCCATTCCTTAGCTTGCCCTGCATCTTAACTTCTTTCAGCCATGTCTCCTCCAACCTCCTTGCTGGCAAATCTTTTTTATCTCTTCCCTTCCAGTCAAAGGCCTTATCTAACCTTCCCAAGACCTCTTGCAGGTAAGATCAAGTTACCCAGGAAGAATGGGGGATGGGGCCACAGTTGTTCTCATTCATAATACAGTTGCTTATTCTTTTTATGTATACAAAGTTATTCATGATTGAGATTCAGTCATGCAATGCACAGTACCTTTCACCAGTGCACATTTCTCACTGCCAATGTCTCTAGTTTTTCTTCCCTCCCTACCTTCCTATAGGATAGTTTTCTTCTCTCTTCTTCTTCTCCTCCTCCTCTCTCTGTTTCTTTCTCTTTATGTTCTTTCTCTCTCTTTCTGTTTCTTTCTCTCACTCTCTCTTTTCTCTTTCTCTTTCTGTTTCTCTTTCACTCTCTCTCTCACACACACTTCATCCCCTCCACCCACCTGCACTCCTTTTAAACACTGTGGCTTTAAATAGTGTTAGTGAAGGATATCATACCTATCACTTTATCTCCTTTCTGCACCCAATTCTTTTTTTTAAATAATATTTATTGAGACCCATGTGAATTGCAAGTCTTTCACAATTATATTTAAGGTACATAGTGACAGTGAATTAGAGCAATTCCCCACCACCAGTGTTGACCCCCTTTCGCCCCTGTTCACAGCATGCATCCCATACTTCCCCACTCTGCCCCCTGGACTGCTAGTGTAACCTGTCCCCTTTGTTTAGGGGTCTTGATTGTAGGTCTTGATTCTGTTGTTGATGACTTTGGTTTTGGTATTTAGGCCTGATCATTATTTATTTCCATTCAATGTTCATGTGACTGTTTGCTTCTGGTACCATCCATTTTCTCCCCCCTCTTAATATGAGGCAGAAATATATGATTCAAGTTCTGTGGTTCTGTCGGGGAAAAAAAGAAGAAGAAAGCTGGGAGGAATCTATCTAGGAGCTATCAATATCAATTTAAAAGAAGGAAAAGGAGGAGACGGAGTGGTGACACAAGCAATAAGGCATCTGCCTTGCCCACGCTAGCCTAGAAAGGACCATGGTTCTATCCCCAGCATCCCATATAGTCACCCAAGCCAGGAGCTATTACTGAACACATAGCCAGGAATAGCCCCTGAATGTCACTGGGTGTGGCCCCAAAACAAAACAAAACAAAAAATTAGAAAAAGGAAGAAAAAGGGGGAAAAAGAAAAAAATGAAGAAGCAATGACAGAATACACAGCAACCACAATAAACAATTACTATCAACAGCCAATTCTTATCTGGAGTGATCATTTTCAATTAGCACTACCATAGTGGCCCCTTTATTGCCTTAACTGCACTCTTCCACTATTTGTGTTTCATACCATGAACTGGTCTTCCTGGCCTTTATCTTTATTGTCTTTACTTTTCATGAATGAGATCATTCTAGTTTATCTCTCTCCCTCTGGCTCATTTCAATCAACATACTACTCTCCATATCCATTCATTTATAAACAAACTTTATGACTTTATTTTTCCTAACAGCTATGTAACATTCCTTTGTACAGATGGTACCAGATTTTTTTTAGCCACTCATCTATTCTTGAGCTCTTGGGATGTTTCCAGGTTCTGGCCATTGTGAAAAGTGTTGTGATACAGAGGTCTTTTCTACATTGTGTTTTTGAGCTCCTAGGGTATATTCCTAGGAGTGGAATTGCTGGATCATATGGAAGCTCAATTTATAGCTTTTTGAGGAATATTCATATTGTTCTCCATATATTTATTTCCTTGATGACAGTTCTTTGAGTTTTCAGAAGACCATGAGATTGAAATGTTCCTCACATCATTCCCTGTGAGCCACACTTAATTTTAGAAGTCTGAGTTCTGATCATTATGAATCTAATAAAATATCCACCTCATTTTTCTTAGAGATTTATCATTTCTGATATCTTCCATATCAATATTAGATAGGTGGAGGGAAAGGGGAATGTGTTGCTTCACCTGCTAGATGTGACCCATTTGAGACACCATATCTTGAAGAAATTTAGAGAATATTATAGAATTTTATAGAAAAGGGGGATATAACAGCAAAGTGGCTGGATACTTTCTTTTTTCTTTTTTTTTCTTTTCTATTCTTCTCTTTACTTTTTTCCTTTTCTCTTCCCCCTTTCTTTCTAATGTATTTTCTCTTTTCTCCCTTCCTACCCCTTCCATATACCTTCCCCTTTCCCCCCTTTGTAAATCCAACTATCCCTTCATCCCTCAATTCCATCCAGACCTCCCGCCATATTAAAACTCTCCACTCTCAGTCCTTAATCTATTAGGCATAAAGATTGACCTCCTACCCCAACGAAACAGTACCCAGCACCCAGGCGAGGGGACACCCAGTCAAACCCACACCTCGTCTCCTGCAAGAAAAGGCAGCCAACTCCCCTACGGATTCATGCTGCGCGGCCCTCCCTACCAACTCCTCCTAATGTGGACTGTTACTTGAAACCGGACTTAGGTCCAAAAGTATCCCCAATGCAAGAACTCTTCCAAGACCTCCCTGCCGCAAATCTTTTGCCAATCTGAAGAAGATCAGGGGATGGGATGGAAAGATGCCTGGGAACCCAAACACCACAAGAAAAACCCAAAAGACAATGGGAAAACCTGTACTTCCAAGATAAGCATAAGACTTGTATTACACCACCTCTTTACCTGCTTTTCCCCAAATGTAAGATAGTCTTTTGCATCACTTTGGTCCTTTAAATACTTTGCTAACTCATTTTTTTTTTAAAAAAAAATGTCTGTCCTACATATACATATGTAAGGACATACATTTTTATTCCCTATTTTTTTATTTTTTTCTATTTTTTATTTTTTTATCTTTTTTGGGTATGTAACCTGTTTCTGTTTTCCCCTTTGACCACCCCCAAATGCACCGACAATATAATGTAGCACCATTTCCCCCTGCAAAGGCACACTAAAAAAGGAAAAATCTTACATATAAAATAAGAGCTCTTATCTACTAGAGATAGGAACTCATAGTTGCTTACAATACAGGGATATCTACTACCTTGAAAACATGTCATGTGGAATCAACTTAGACCTCAGGTGATTAGATCCCATCCGTCCAGCCTTGAACCCTGGATCCCAGATATAGAAATGGCACAGTTCTTCACAACTGCTGCAGGAAACAAATCTTATCCGGGACAGCCTTAATACTGCGGGGTCACCAACAAGTCCCAGCTCTAATATGATATCCTGACAATGAGGAAAATGGGAACAACTTGACCTAAGTGCAGGTTATCCTACCTTACCAGCTAACGACAAGACAAAATCAGAAGACTTGTCACCCTTTGGTAGGTTCAAAAGCCAAGATTGTGAGTTACAGATGACTGGCTGCTAGAACCATGACCAGACTGTATACAGCCTGGGACCAATAAAAAAGCCCTACCCTAGGGTTTGAACTACGACCTGCACAATAAACATGATCCCTAGTTCCAAAGGTCTGGCAGAGACCATTGTAACGGAATGGGGCTTCTGGAAGCACAAAGAAAGACGCTATCCTAGGTGCCATCCTAAGTTCAGTGCAAAGACCAAGATCACCAACCACAGAAGATGGATTAAAATGACACTGATGGAACAGAACTTCTAGAACCACAAAGACTGACTTCATCATAAGTCCCACCCCTGGATCTGTGCAGATACTGAGATCCCTAGACACAGAGGCCTGATTGTATCACCCAGGACAGAGCAGAAGTCTTCCAAACACCACAAAAGCACCACCGGGAGAGTAAATGATCCTGAACAGAGTCTATAGTTGATCCCATGACAATACACTCCAAGGGCGGAGAAACCCCATATCTCTTAGGCCAAGTGAATTCCTTTTCGAATGACCCCAATATTTACTGTGCCAGGGCAGGAGGGAAAAAACAAAAAAACAAAAAGCACAAAACATTGTTTATTTTTTTATATATTATTTTATCTTCATTTATTATTATTTTTTTTACCTATCTATTTTTGGTCAATTTCTCTGTTTGGGTGTGATTATTGAAGTTGTTGTCCCCAGTTATACTTATTCTTTCTCTTCCTTTCTGTTCTTTCTTTATGTGCTATGCCATGTTTCTTATATCAAGACCATGGCGTTTTTTTTTTGTTTTGTTTTGTTTTTTTTGTGGTGCTTATTGTTATTGTTGGAGTCCTCACTGGATATTTGACACTTCTTTTTGTACTGGTGGAGTGTTTCACCTTCTTTCTCTCCCTCATCTCTCAAACCGATGATGAGAGCCTCTAGAAGAATTCCGCTTATTTTTGGTGTATTAGACTTTTACCCCAGTTTATTACTTTTCTTTATTTTTTTAAATTTTTTTATTTTAAATTATGAGAACAAAAGATGCAAAAAAAGAGGACAAGGTAAAGTTACAGTGGAAGGACAATCACCCATAACATAATTCTCAGAAGAAGTCCCCTTGCTGATATCTTAACTTTGAACTTTCAGCCAAAGAACGTTAAGATAAAATAAAACAGAATCCATGTGCGATTATTTTGTCCCTCGAGTCCCCAGATTGTAGCACATTATAATATTTCTTAACAGCACACAAGGCAATCTAATGCCATCAAACTTACGTAACTCCTTTACGTAACTCCTTTAGAGACATAGTATTTTTTACATTTCCATGTACATGAATATTAGCTTAAGTTAACCTCAAATTTTAAGTGGGTGCGTTTTAAGGATTAGAGTCAAAGGAGCACAGTAAAAACGTTGTTAGAGTGGCAGTTGTTGTTTGCATAGGCCCACCAAAATATGAGAGGCCTGGAAAGGAATAACCTTGGCCTAAATACAAAGAGATCCTACCCCTGAAGTTTCCTGGCATAAGACCAGCTCTAGGCTTCAGGCAAGTTATCGTCTGATCCAAGAAATTGTCCATAGTGCCAACACACTTTTCACACAGTCTCTGTTGTTGGTATTATGTTTCTGTATTAAAGATTCTGGAATCTGCATGTCCTACATTGAAGTCATGATGTGGAGTGTCTTCTCGTTTCACCTCACCATGAAAGGGCAATGCAGGAAGCCCTTTCCTGTAAGCAGGTTGTTGTTGTTAAGTCTTCTCAGTGTTAAGGGAAGTCTCTTTTGAGCAGGACGATGTCTGAGCAGTGGTAGGGTCTTCCGTGGTAGAGGATTGCTTCCAGGTGATGTTATAGACAAACCTCACAATTAAGGGGCAATACAGCAAGCCCTGTCCTGTCTTCTCAGTGTTAAGGGGTGTTTCTTTTGAGTAGATACATGTCAGAGCAGCTGTAGGGTCTTCCCTGGTACAGGAATGCCACCAGGTGATGTTATATACAACCTTGGATGTTTTGTAAATGTCTTCTGTAGATCAAGGGGTGAATGGAGAATGCCCATTCTTCTGAGGCTGGTGCCTGGTCTTTATGTCAATGTTCAGGGTGTAAGGTCTCATTGCACTACAAGATTTGTGTGTTCCCATCTCTATTAGATAAGAACCTATTGGTATGTATAGTATTTTCCCATTTTAGTGTGCCTAAGCAAACAAGAAATAAAGCCACGTGGTGCTATCAGATATATGGGGGCATAAGAATATTTCCAACAAGACCCATGACTTGGTTCAAACATAAGTATTAAACTGAGGGATTCTTTCACACCAAATTCCATATTGAGCAGTTCACAAAGAGAAGATAAAAAACATGGGGGGGGGGGTCGTCACTGTATAAGAAAATATTCAGCAAAAGTTTATAGACTTCAAAGAAAACACCCATAAAATGTTGAAAACATATAAGTGTCTTTTTTATGCCTTTTAAAATAGTTGGGTGGGTGTTAACTCCAGGGCACCACTTTGGTCTGTGACTTAGGACTCTACAGTACTTAACTTAGAAAGGGTAAATGAGGAGTAATGATGATAGGAATTAAAGAAGTTAAAGAGAAATATGAACTTATGAAGGGGTATGCAAAAGGGCAGAGTACAAAATGGACATTCTGCATACATAAAAACATAATTCAATGATACTGAGTACTATTAATGTTTCTTGTGTGAGTACTATTAATGTTTCTTGTGTGAGTACTATTAATGTTTCTTGTGTGAGTACTATTAATGTTTCTTGTTTCTTGCGATTCTGAAAATATAGATTGGACAGAGATTACCAGTGACTTCAAGAAGCTGGGAGGCCAGAAGTTCAGAGCCCCACCCAGACCCTCCCTAAGGAGCTGAATGGATAATGGGAGAAGGCCTAGGGTACCTTCAAGCTCCACCAAGGGACCCAACTCACCGGCTTGCCCAGGCATGTGGCCTGGGAAAGCCCTGGAGATCTGGAGCAAGGCAGTAGAGGGGTGCTGGGGTTACCCAAGTCCCGCACCCCCACTAGGCCTGGTCAAGCAGACCTCCGGCATGGCGGGGGCCTGCCAAACCTCCTCCTGCTAGACTCCCAGTTTATTACTTTTCTCTCCTTCAAACAAAACCACGTAACTTGAACTAGCTAGTCCTGCCCCCCAGTTAGAGGGGGAAATAAGGGAGGCACCAGGACTAAACAGGTGCAAGACTACTAAGTAGTAGGCTAGATACAGAGGGGACCACATATTCTAGCAACCCTGGGGGTGAGGGAAGAGGATATGGGAGGTAGGACTAAAACGGAGGTGTAGGGAGGACAATTTGGTGATGGGAATCCCCCCTGATTTTATGTAAATATGTACCTAAAATATTATTGTCAACAATATGTAAGCCACTATGATCAAAATAAAAACTATATTAAAAAATAAAAAACCAAAAAAATTATTAAAAGGAAAAAAAAGAAAAGGGGGATATAAAATTATAATAATGTAGCAAAATACTATTGGAATAAAAATGTCAAGCCGGAATGATAGCACAGCAGTAGGGTGTTGCCTAGAGTGCTGCCAACTTGGGACGAACCTGGGTTTATTCCCCAACATTTCATGTGGCCCCCTGAGCCTACCAGGAGCAATTTCTGAGTGCAGAGTCAAGAGTAATCTCTGAGCATTGCCGATGTGGCTCACAAACCAAGAAAAATAAAATGTTATTGCCAGTCTCTACAATTCTACAATAAAGTTAGTCTGTCTCTCTGTTCAATTGAGATGAACTATTTAAAAAATATTTTAAATTTAAATACTTATGATTTAAAGTTTATAATTCAGTTTTAGGCATATAAAATTTCAATACCAGTCTACCACCAGTGACAACTGCCTCCACCAGTGCTCCCAAATTCTATCATCTCCCCTCCTTTCTTTCCATTTCACCCAACTGTCACCTTCTCAGGAAGATTACAAAGTTCAGTAGTTATGGCTTAGATCTCATGTCTTTAGTATTTTGTCAGTATTTCGTATTTAGTCAGTGTTTTGGATATATAACAATACCACACTCTTATTTAACCAGCCCTCTGTTCCTCCATTAATTTCTTTATTCACAATTTTTCTACCTTAATTTCTTTCCTTTTTTGTCCTTTTCTGCCATAAACCCTAGGGACAAGGGTAATATAGGTATCTCCTCTTTATTACATTACATTTTCTCATCCAGTTATTCTCTCTACTACAAATAAGGAAGATCATTCTGTTTTAATCTTTCATCTTTCTTACTTCACTTAACATTATAACCTTCCAGTTCTGAGGCTGAAGAATTGATTATTTCATTGTTATTTGCAGTTGTACAACATTCAATTGTATATACACCACATCTTCATAATCCATTTATATGTCATTGGAACCTAGGTTGATTCTATATTTTTAGCTATTGCACTAAGTATAGCAATGAATACTGGTGGGATGTTTTTTGAATAATTTTTTAAAGTATTAGGATAAATATCCAAAAGCATAATTGCATATGACAGCTCAATTCTAAGTTTACTGAGGACTTTCCATACAACTTTCCATAGGGAGTTAGGCCAGACAACATTTCCACCAGCAATAGATGAGATTCCCTTTTTCACCATATCTTGCCAGTACAGATTGATATCACTATTTTTGATATGTGCTGTTCTCACTGATGTGAGATGATATGAAATGACCATTATCCACATCACTTCATTTTCCAGAACACAAAAAAACCATCCAGTGAATTACATTTCATGTTGACTTGATAAAAAGAAAGGAGGAATAATGTCATCACAGTTGTTTACTATGAGCCCCTATCTAGAATCCTGTACCAAAACCATTCTCTACTTTATAGTTTGGTGCCACAATATGTCCTTTTCATGAAGCAGTAGAGAAGTTACATTTGGCAGAGAACATATGCTCACAGTAGATTCACAGTGCACAAATGGGATTTGACAGAGACATAGTTGGGAACTAATCCCACATAATGGTGACTGACAACAGCTGCTTCATTGTACAACTGGAATTTCACAGAGAAGAATTTGCACACTCTTAGTTCCCCCTTCCCTAATTATTTCCATCAGATAATACTTTAGCTAAACTGAGTTCTTCCAATATTCACATGGTGAAGTTCCACCTCCTCTTTAAGGAGGTGATTGAGTTAAAATGAGTCTATTCAATAGGCTTCATTCAATTTTACTGATTTCTTATAAGAAGAAGGAACACTGCTGTTCTTTGGAATACCTACCATGTAAGAACAAATGAGTAAGAATGTGTCTACATATAAGCAGAAAGACCTAACATTATTGTGTTAAGATCCTCAGATGAAACCAATAATTTTGGCACTTCAGTCATGAACTTCTAGAGCCTTGGACTCTGAGAAAGCTCGTTTATGTCATTTAAATAGCCTGTTTCATGGGACCATGTTTTGGAAAACAGAACAAAATTATGTGAACCTTTTCAATCTATCTGTGATGAAATAAGAATAAGCAGATTACAACCCAACTCCCTTGAATTTCAGATACAACTAGATTGAGCACTAAGTCTGGATGTGTATAGTATAACTCTTTCTTGTAAAATAAGTTTGAAATATTTCAAAATTACTTTACATATATACACATATGTATATATAAGTATATATGCCATGTGGGCTGGAACAATAGTACAGTGGGGCACTTA
Source organism: Suncus etruscus (assembly GCF_024139225.1). Taxonomy (NCBI): domain Eukaryota; kingdom Metazoa; phylum Chordata; class Mammalia; order Eulipotyphla; family Soricidae; genus Suncus; species Suncus etruscus. Next base: position 34,790,889 of record NC_064848.1, read on the forward strand.
CTTTGCACACAGCAGCATTGAGTTTGATCCTTGGCTCCCTATATAGTCTCCTGAACATACCAGGACTAATCTATGAACAGCTAGTCAGGATTAATTCCTGAAAATGGAGTGAGTCCCCTAGAAAATTACATATATTATACATAAAACATATATTAGAATATGGAATATATATCACATATAATATATCGTATATAATATGGGGTGTGTATATATATATATATATATATATATATATATATATATAATATGGGCTTATATGACTCAGAAGTAGAGCATATGTCTTTTATTTGCAAGGTTCTGAATTTAGACCCTAACACTAGTAGGAAAAAATAGAAAACAAAAATACATACCATGATCTTAAATATTTATAAAAAATATACAGTCCTGGAGCCGGAGAGATAGCATGGAGGTAAGGCATTTGCCTTTCATGCAGAAGGTTATCAGTTCAAATCCCGGCGTCCCATATGGTCCCCCGTGCCTGCCAGGAGCAATTTCTGAGCATGGAGCCAGGAATAACCCCTGAGCACTGCCGGGTGTGACCCAAAAATGACAATATATATATATATATATATATATATATATACAGTCCTTACTATAAAACTTTTTCGGGGGCTAGAGCAATAATACAGTGGATAGAACACTTGCTTGCATATGGTTGTCCCAGGTTCAATCTCTGCACCCCCACATGGTCCCTAACCCACCAAATACCCTTCATTCAGTTTTCGTCTCATAGAATTGATCCCTGAGCCAGAGCAAGGAGTAAACCCTGAGCACTTTGTACCCAAATAACAACAACAACAAAATCACGTTTTCAGGACAATTTTTTAGGACATACTCTGCATTTCTCAGAATGAAGTGACTAGTAATATTTATTAGATATCCATATTCTATGCAGTTTCCTAAACCACACTAGTTGAGCTGTCCTCAAGTTCCTAAAATAGAGAAATTTGGATCTGACATTTACTCATTGTATTATCTTAAAAGAATATTTTCAAACTGTACCATTTTTTTCAGCTGAAAAGGAACATTATAGGGGATGCTTGTTGGGCTCTTATAAAATAATGCTTGTGAAGTGCTTGACTTAGTGCTTGGTGTATAACACTTAAGAAATATTCAGGTTGTATATTGGTCATCATTGCTATTATTGTTGTTGGAAGCTGCTGTTTTCTGAAATTTTCCAATTTTCTTTTGTTGAATGATTCTGCACTCTTGCAGTACATAAAGCAATTCTCTTATTCTGGGGTATTTTCTCACCACTCTCTCTTTTATTATTAGTCTCTACACAGAAAAAAAATGTTGTTTTCCTTGGCATTCCAGATATACAAGCCATGGAAGCCTACTTTAATTTGCCTTAGAAGCAGGAAGAGCGTAGACAGTCTTTTGGAAGTAAGATATTTTAGAGAAAGTTTTGGGTATGGTTTTCTAGGTACACAGTTAACTCTAAACTCATAAATCAAATCATATGTAAAAAATAAGGATTTTTATGTTAATCATACCTCAATAAAATGGCTATGACTATAAAAAAGCATAGATTGAGTCAGAGCATGTATGCCACAATCTTTTTTTACTTTTATTTTTGTTTATTTTTCTATATGGACCACAGTGACTGTGCTCAGGATTTATTCCTGGCTCTGTGCTCAGGGATCAATCACCCAGGATTGCTCAGGGAAGCATATAGAGTACCGAGGACTGAACCCAGATCAGCCATGTGTAAGGCAATTAATCTACCCACTGTTCTGTCTTTCTTGATTTTTGAAATCTTTCTCAAAACATTTTTTATTTTATAAAGAATCAATATCTTAACTCTTAAGATCCGAATAGTTTTTGCTTTTCTTATTTATTTACTTAGATTCACGCTTATGGGCTAGGGGTGCATACCTAGTTGTTCTCAGGACTTCTGACACTGTGCTTCAGAATCACTCAGTCACTCATGTTGGTACCTGGAAGACAGTCTGTGGTGCTGGAAATCTACTCAGGGTCTGCTAAGTGCAAGGCAGCACCTTAAATCCCTATACTAGCTGTTTAGCCCCCCAAAAAATATCAGAATCTTAATCATAATCCTTCATCACATGTATCTGATGTCAAAAAAATTTGTGTGAAATGTTCAATGCTAACGTCTAAATATTATCAATTGCATGGTTAACATAAACAGCTTTTCTCTGTGGAGGTGTGTGCCTCTTTCTTTTTTTTTTTTTTTTTTTTTTTTTTTTTTTTTAATTTTTTTTTTTTTATAATTTTTTTTATTTAAACACCTTGATTACATACATGATTGTGTTTGGGTTTCAGTCATAAAAGGAACACCACCCATCACCAGTGCAACATTCCCATCACCCAAGTCCCAAATCACCCTCCTCCCCACCCAACCCCCGCCTGTACCCTAAACAGGCTCTACATTTCCCTCATACATTCTCAATATTAGGACAGTTCAAAATGTAGTTATTTCTCTAACTAAACTCATCACTCTTTGTGGTGAGCTTCCTGAGGTGAGCTGGAACTTCCAGCTCTTTTCTCTTTTGTGTCTGAAAATTATTATTACAAGGGTGTCTTTCATTTTTCTTAAAACCCATAGATGAGTGAGACCATTCTGCGTTTTTCTCTCTCTCTCTCTGACTTATTTCACTCAGCATAATAGATTCCATATACATCCATGTATAGGAAAATTTCATGACTTCATCTCTCCTGACAGCTGCATAATATTCCATTGTGTATATGTACCACAGTTTCTTTAGCCATTCATCTGTTGAAGGGCATCTTGGTTGTTTCCAGAGTCTTGCTATGGTAAATAGAGCTGCAATGAATATAGGTGTAAGGAAGGGGTTTTTGTATTGTATTTTTGTGTTCCTAGGGTATATTCCTAGGAGTGGTATAGCTGGATCGTATGGGAGCTCGATTTCCAGTTTTTGGAGGAATCTCCATATCGCTTTCCATAAAGGTTGAACTAGACAGCATTCCCACCAGCAGTGGATAAGAGTTCCTTTCTCTCCACATCCCCGCCAACACTGTTTATTCTCATTCTTTGTGATGTGTGCCATTCTCTGGGGTGTGAGGTGGTATCTCATCGTTGTTTTGATTTGCATCTCCCTGATGATTAGTGATGTGGAACATTTTTTCATGTGTCTTTTGGCCATGCGTATTTCTTCTTTGTCAAAGTGTCTGTTCATTTCTTCTCCCCATTTTTTGATGGGGTTAGATGTTTTTTTCTTGTAGAGTTCTGTCAGTGCCTTGTATATTTTGGAGATTAGCCCCTTATCTGATGGGTATTGGGTGAATAGTTTCTCCCACTCAGTGGGTGGCTCTTGTATCCTGGGCACTATTTCCTTTGAGGTGCAGAAGCTTCTCAGCTTAATATATTCCCATCTGTTAATCTCTGCTTTCACTTGCTTGGAGAGTGCAGTTTCCTCCTTGAAGATGCCTGTAATGTCCTGTAGTGTTTTGCCTATGTGCTGTTCTATATATCTTATGGTTTTGGGGCTGATATCGAGGTCTTTAATCCATTTGGATTTTACCTTTGTACATGATGTTAGCTGGGGGTCTAAGTTTAATTTTTTGCAAGTGGCTATCCAATTGTGCCAACACCACTTGTTGAAGAGGCTTTCCCTGCTCCATTTAGGATTTCCTGCTCCTTTATCAAAAAATTAGATGGTTGTATCTCTGGGGAACATTTTCTGAGTATTCAAGCCTATTCCACTGATCTGAGGACCTATCCTTATTCCAATACCATGCTGTTTTGATAACTGTTGCTTTGTAGTACAGTTTAAAGTTGGGAAAAGTAATTCCTCCCATATTCTTTTTCCCAATGATTGCTTTAGCTATTCGAGGGTGTTTATTGTTCCAAATGAATTTCAAAAGTGTCTGATCCACTTCTTTGAAGAATGTCATGGGTATCTTTAGAGGGATGGCATTAAATCTGTATAATGCCTTGGGGAGTATTGACATTTTGATGATGTTAATCCTGCCAATCCATGAGCAGGGTATGTGTTTCCATTTCCGTGTGTCCTCTCTTATTTCTTGGAGCAGAGTTTTATAGTTTTCTTTGTATAGGTCCTTCACATATTTAGTCAAGTTGATTCCAAGATATTTGAGTTTGTGTGGTACTATTGTGAATGGGGTTGTTTTCTTAATGTCCATTTCTTCTTTATTACTGTTGGTGTATAGAAAGGCCATTGATTTTTGTGTGTTAATTTTGTAGCCTGCCACCTTGCTATATGAGTCTATTGTTTCTAGAAGCTTTTTGATAGAGTCTTTAGGGTTTTCTAAGTAGAGTATCATGTCATCTGCAAACAGTGAGAGCTTGACTTCTTCCTTTCCTATCTGGATTCCCTTGATATCCTTTTCTTGCCTAATCGCTATAGCAAGTACTTCCAGTGCTATGTTGAATAGGAGTGGTGAGAGAGGACAGCCTTGTCTTGTGCCAGAATTTAGAGGGAAGGCTTTCAGTTTTTCTCCATTGAGGATAATATTTGCCACTGGCTTGTGGTAGATGGCCTTCACTATATTGAGAAAGGTTCCCTCCATTCCCATCTTGCTGAGAGTTTTGATCAAGAATGGGTGTTGGACCTTATCAAATGCTTTCTCTGCATCTATTGATATGATCATGTGGTTTTTTTTTTCTTGTTATTGATGTTGTGTATTATGTTGATAGATTTACGGATGTTAAACCAGCCTTGCATTCCTGGGATGAAACCTACTTGATCGTAGTGGATGATCTTCTTAATGAGGCATTGAATCCTATTTGCCAGGATTTTGTTGAGGATCTTTGCATCTGCATTCATCAGTGATATTGGTCTGTAATTTTCTTTTTTGGTAGCGTCTCTGTCTGGTTTAGGTATCAAGGTGATGTTGGCTTCATAAAAGCTATTTGGAAGTGTTTCTGTTTGTTCAATTTCATGAAAGAGTCTTGCCAAGATTGGCAGTAGTTCCTCTTGGAAAGTTTGATAGAATTCATTAGTGAATCCATCTGGACCTGGGCTTTTGTTTTTCGGCAGACATTTGATTACTGTTTTAATTTCATCAATGGTGATGGGGGTGTTTAGATATGCTACATCCTCTTCCTTCAACCGTGGAAGATTATAAGAGTCCAAGAATTTATCCATTTCTTCCAGGTTCTCATTTTTAGTGGCGTAGAGTTTTTCAAAGTAGTTTCTGATTACCCTTTGAATCTCTGTCATATCAGTAGTGATCTCTCCTTTTTCATTCCTGATACGAGTTATCAAGTTTCTCTCTCTCTCTTTCTTTGTTAGGTTTGCCAGTGGTCTATCAATCTTGTTTATTTTTTCAAAGAACCAACTTCTGCTTTCGTTGATCTTTCGGATTGTTTTTTGAGTTTCCACTTCGTTGATTTCTGCTCTCAGCTTTGTTATTTCCTTCTGTCTTCCTGTTCTTGGGTCCTTTTGTTGAGCATTTTCTAGTTCTATTAGCTGTGTCATTAAGCTACTCAGGTAAGCTCCTTCTTCCTTCCTGATGTGTGCTTGCAAAGCTATAAATTTTCCTCTCAGTACTGCTTTTGCTGTGTCCCATAAGTTCTGAGAGTTTGTGTCTTTATTGTCATTTGTTTCCAGGAACCTTTTTATTTCCTCCTTGATTTCATCTCGGACCCACTGGTTATTGAGCATGAGGCTGTTTAACTTCCAGGTGTTAAAGTGTTTCTTCTGAGTCCCTTTGGAGTTCACAAATAATTTCAGAGCCTTGTGGTCAGCGAAGGTAGTCTGCAAAATTTCTATCCTCTTGATCTTATGGAGGTATGTTTTATGTGCCAGCATGTAGTCTATCCTGGAGAATGTCCCATGTACATTGGAGAAGAATGTGTATCCAGGTTTCTGGGGATGGAGTGTCCTATATATATCCACTAGGCCTCTTTCTTCTTTCCATCTCTCCTCAGGTCTAGTATATTCTTGTTGGGTTTCAGTCTGGTTGACCTGTCCAGTGTTGACAAAGCCGTGTTTAGGTCCCCCACAATTATTGTGTTGTTGTTGATATTATTTTTCAGATTTGTCAGCAGTTGTATTAAATATTTTGCTGGCCCCTCATTCGGTGCATATATGTTTAGGAGAGTGAATTCTTCCTGCTCTACGTACCCCTTGATTAATATAAAATGTCCGTCTTTGTCCCTTACAACCTTCCTGAGTATAAAGTTTGCATTATCTGATATTAGTATGGCCACTCCAGCTTTTTTATGGGTGTTGTTTGCTTGGATAACTTTTCTCCAGCCTTTTATTTTGAGTCTATGTTTGTTCTGACTATTCAGGTGCGTTTCTTGTAGGCAGCAGAAGGTTGGATTGAGTTTTTTGATCCATTTAGCCACTCTGTGTCTCTTAACTGGTGCATTTAGTCCATTTACGTTGAGAGAAAGAATTGTCCTGGGATTTAACGCCATCTTTATTTCAAAATTTGGTGTGTCTTTTGGGTAGTCTTGTCTTAGATTAGGTCTTTCAGTTTTTCTCTTAAGACTGGTTTTGTGTCTGTGAAGTTTCTGAGCTGTTTTTTGTCTGTGAAACCATGTATTCTTCCATCAAACCGGAAAGTGAGTTTTGCTGGGTATAGTATTCTGGGTGAAGCATTCATTTCATTCAGTCTTGTCACAATATCCCACCACTGCTTTCTGGCATTGAGCGTTTCTGGTGACAGGTCTGCTGTAAATCTCAGGGAAGCTTGCTTGAACATGATTTCCCCTTTTGATCTTGCTGTTTTCAGAATTCTGTCTCTATCTGTGGGATTTGTCATTGTGACTAGGATGTGTCTTGGGGTGGTTTTTCTGGGGTCTCTTTTGGTTGGTACTCTTCGGGCATGCAGGATTTGATCACATATATTCTTTAGATCTGGAAGTTTCTCTTTAATGATGTTCTTGACCATTGATTCTTCCTGGAAATTTTCTTCCTGGGTCTCTGGGACTCCAATGATTCTTAAGTTGTTTCTGTTGATCTTATCATAGACTTCTATTTTCGTCTGTTCCCATTCTTTGACTAATTTTTCCATTGTCTGCTCATTTGCTTTAAGTTTTTTGTCCAATCTCTCCTGCTGTATGGAATTGTTATGTATCTCATCTTCCACAGCACCAAGTCTATTCTCAGCTTCTGATACCCTGTCCCAGAGCTTATCCATTTTGTCATTCACTTCGTTTACTGAGTTTTTCAGGCCTGTTAGTTGACATGTTATTTCAGTTTGGAGTTTTGTCATTTCTGCCTTCATATTTTCTTGGTTCTTATTAGTGTTCTGTTCAACTCGATCCATGGTTTCTTGGAGTCTGTTGAGCACCTTCCATATTGCTAGTCTAAAGTCCTTATCTGAGAGGTTGATTAGTTGTTCAGTCATTATCTGGTCCTCAGAATTGTCATCTTCATTCTCTATGTCTGATGCTGGCCTGCGCTGTTTCCCCATTGTCACATTTGTATTGTGGGTTTTTCTACGTGTTGTAGTGGTATTCATTGTCTATATGATGTAGGCAGCACACTCCTCTGGCTCCTCCCTTTCTGGATGGGCTGACTTGCCTCTAAGGGAGGGGAGTCCTCCGTGGATGAAGCCTCACACTGGGTCAAATCTTAGGCCCGAGCATGTAACAGAGAAGACAGTCCAGAGAGAAATGTTTGCTTCTGTGATATAGCGCCGTTCTTAGTGTGATTTTTCCTTCTTGTTGCAATGGAGTTCTTTCCTTAGAAAGAGTGCACGGCCGCGTAGCGAAGCGGAGCGGCCGTGCTCCTCTGAGCCTCTTTTTGCCCCACTCGCAAGAGTTTCACGCAAGAGGACAGTAGACAGACATAGACAGGTCACACTCACAGTCTTTCACAGCTGAGCCCCACTGGGCCGGTGTACTTTCGCGGATTTTCCCCGCCTGGTGTCACACACAGGGAGCCAGCTTTTGCAAAGGATAGCCGGTTTTTATGCTCTGAAGTCCCTCCCTGAAAATGGCGTCTGGGCGAGCGAGGTTTCTGGAGGCTCTTTTTGCCCCACTCGCAAGAGTTTCACGCAAGAGGACAGTAGACAGACATAGACAGGTCACACTCACAGTCTTTCACAGCTGAGCCCCACTGGGCCGGTGTACTTTCGCGGATTTTCCCCGCCTGGTGTCACACACAGGGAGCCAGCTTTTGCAAAGGATAGCCGGCTTTTATGCTCTGAAGTCCCTCCCTGAAAATCTGTGTGCCTCTTTCAAGATCACAAAAACAGTTTAAAAAAGAGAAAGTTTATATGGTTTAAGCACATAAATTATGTGATATGCTAGATTTGATTTATTTTTATTTTTTTAAAAAGTTGGGGCTATGCCTGTCACTGATACAGAACTATTACTAATTTTTGTTCTAGGGTCACTTTTAGAATGGTCAAATGTAATACCAGGGATTTAACTAGGGTTCTCCATGTAAAAACAAAACATCTTAACTCCTACACTATCTTTTCAGCTCTTGTGCCACACATTTAATAATTTCTACTTTCCAGGTGAAAACGTTGAGATAGGAAGTTAAATAAGTTCACTTGGTAATTTTTTCTGTAATATTTATAAGTAGAATAAAATTCAGTTCTCACGAGGTAGTAAGATAGGTCAAGAGGAGAAGGAGGGAACTAATGATGAAATTACATATATTTATTATATAACTGTTTTCATATATATTACATGAAATATATAAAACATATATGTATATATGTTTTTCTTTGTTTTGAAAAAGGGAAATGAATGAGACTGTAGTATGGGTAGAGCCTTTGCCTTGCATTTGGCCAACTAGTGTTTCATCCCTGGCACCCCAGAAGAACCTGCCTGGATTTATCCCTGATCACAGAGTTCTGAGTATCTCAGGGTATGTCCTAATACCAAAATAAATAAATTAATTTAAAAATAGGAATTGAAGAAAAATTATTTTACCAATGTCAATAAAAGATAATTGCTTTTAGCATTTTTGTTGATTAAACAAATTATTGTGAGCTTTTTAGGAAATACTCATCCATGTTAATGCTAGGGAGAGAAAAGGGTAGAGAATCTAAAAATCATTTGTCAGCATTGTGTACTTTGAGGAGTAGAAAATTAACCTTTTTGAAGATGTTCTGCATGGGCTAATTACTAAAATTACTTTTCCTTTCCCAACTGATCTCAATTCAGGGCAAAGTCCCTGAAGCATTTTGGT